>NC_068371.1:28303161-28603161 GCF_023724105.1 Carassius gibelio
TTTTGTATAATTTAATTTAGTAGTTGTTTTAAATGACAAAACAGCAATTAACAGTTTGTTTGTGTTATTAGAGATGAGCAGGAGAATGTGTGGGTGGCCGTGTTAAATCTGGAGTAAATCGTGTACGGGACACAAGAAAGATTGCAGAAAGTCTTTGAACGGGCCAACCAGTTCTGTGAACCTCTTCCTGTGCTCCAGCAGCTAGCCGACATTTACGTCAAGATCAAAGTAAGCTCTATGTCCAGTCATGTCATCTGCGTGCTTGTTAGTAAAGATGCAGTAGTATGTATTTTGGCTTAAGGGTGGGCGGTTTCCACAAAAATAACTGTTTTCAACATTGATAATGATACGAAATCAAGGATCATGTGACACTGAAGACTGGAGAAATGATGCTGAAAATACAGCTTTGCATTACAGGAATAAATTACATTTTCAAATATATTCAAATAGAAAACAGTTATTTTAAATTGGAACAATATTTCACAGTGTTCTTTTACAGGATTTTTTTTTTTTTTTTTTTTTTTGTCAAATAAATGCAGCCTTGGTGAGCATGAGACTTTTAAAAACAGTTTTAAAAAATGTTTTACGCTGTTTAAGTGTTATTTAAGTACTAAAATAATATATACATGTGCCACACAAGCCATCGAACATTAGTGTACAATATGAAATACCATAAAATATGGATTTATTATATATAAATATGAATTTAGAAATAAACCCTTATGTTAACTATTCTTAACATCAATGATGTTATATTAAAATAATGAAATATTTAGTGATATTAATATGGCCACCAGTATTATGTGTACCACATGTTGTTCGGCAGATGAGAACAAATCAGTTACCTCAAAATAGAAAGCCCGAATTACTTTTTCTATGTTGTGTGTGTGTGTGTAAGAGTTTGAGAATCTTTATAAAAGCATAGTGAAACGCTTCAGACAAGAGAAGACAAGAGTTACTGCAACTTCTTGCTACAACAGCATCAGAGCGACGCTTCAGATGTCCTTCTGCAGAGGGTGCTGCACAGCCTGTCCAATAAGAAACATGAGTGCCAGCTACACTTTATACATGCATACTTAATTCCCACATGTATACGTGCATTGAGATTTACTAGGTATAGATTCATTCATGATCAAGAATCTGAAAAGCTATTTGGATGATATTCAGGCCCTGCGGGTTGCCTGAGCAGCTCATGCATTGTTTCCTTGCTGTCTTTCCAGATATGGACCTGATTGTCAAATTTGCCCGGCTGAAGTTTCAGTACAAGAACGCTGAGAGAGCCAAATCCATGTTTGACAAGGTCCTGAGTACTTACACCAAACGCACAAACCTGTGGTCCATATTCATACACTTGATGGTGAAGTATGGCTCTCTGAAGGAAGTGAGGTAAACACAGCTGCAGGGTGATAGTCAGAAAATGTGAACAAGAATTTACTTCATAACAGTCAACTTTATGAATTCTTAAAGACATAGTACACTCAAAAATGAACTTTTTTTATTTACATTTTAATTTTATGAAAGTTGATATATGTAGAGTGGAATTTAATCTTAAAATACTGATCTGAATTGAGTTGTTTTGTTTTTGCATAACATATGATCGAAAATATGTTTCCGTTCCCTCTAGAGAGCTTTTTGATCATGTCAGTGAAGAAGATTAAGTTCTTCTTCAAGCTTTACCTGGAGTACAAGAAGAAGAACGGCTCACCTGAGATCATCCAAGCGGTCAATCAGAAAGCCCTAGGATATGTGGAGACGAAAGGAGCAGAAGCTGCCAGGATATTTGAGGACAAAGAATCTTTTTGCCACCCACCCATATTTAATCCATCTGCTTTTTTTCCTTATTTGCTTTTTTGTTATCACCTGTGCACCTATTTTCATATTGCTGGAGGTGCATTTGCATGCGTTTCCTGAACTGTCACATCACTGAATGTCTATAAATGACCACATTTTCCTATTTGATAAATGATGATTATGGGTTAAAATATTGCTGTAATAAATTTTGCAATAAAAGTTTTGAAAAGATCTTTATTCATCTTTATATATATTATATATATATATATATATATATATATATATATAAAGGAAGCTTAACCACAAAAACATGACATTTTATTCGAAAAACAAACAATACAAAATAACAATGAAAAGGGAACAATTCAAACAATGAACACAATATTGGATAAGAACTGCTGGTTACTGATTATATATTTAATATTTCTGTAAGGACTACGCAGGATCTTCAAGAAGACCGTCGTACCAGTCAAACAGACAAACCTACAATATATACGGCTGTCCATTGACAGCAGAATTTGAATTGCCTAAGTTTAATGTTTTCTTTTGTTGCCTGGTTAGAGCCCCTGAGGCAAACTCCTGAGATTTTTTACCTCTCATTTTGACGTCCGTTACACAGCATGCACGTTGTATCTCTCGCTTTAGAACCTCGGCACAATACTACTTTATTATTATTATTATTGTGGCACAATATATAGGAGATTATTCTTAAGTTTGGCTACTGGCAATATGGTACTGAATCACTAGTGGAAGCTGAACGCTGTCATCCTGGAGTCTTGCGTTCTCCGGTCCGCTGTGGCGGTGCATATAGATGGCTTTGGAGAGCCTTGGCAGGTCATGTGATATGTTCCAACAATCGCAGAAGGAGTTAATCTGGCCGTGGGCCGTACAGTTTCTGGGCTCACACCTCCTCTGGGTCTTGCAGCCCCTCGGCTCCTCGTGGGGCATCAGCGTTGTGTAGACGCATGATGGGTTTATTGCACATCGGGCAGACGCTGCGGATCTCTAGCCATTTCAGCAGGCACCTGCAAGTTTCAAAGAAACAAGAGATTTCTTAAAAAAAACTGGTGCGAATGGCAAACTAGGGTTTTGCACTTTTACTTGTCCATGCAAAGTTTGTGACCACAATGCTACGTGGTTGCTTTGCAGTTGCTTGTAGTTTGATGCATTTAGGAGTTTGTGAGAAGTCAAAAGTATTAGCAATACTAAGAGTGATGCATATTATCAACATTTATTCTACAAATAAATTGCACTGCATACTAATATTATTTTCTTTTATTAATTTCAATTTCTTAAATGTTTAGTGTGTAAATGGACTTATCCAAATAAAATAGACATATAGCAATATCACAATCCTAGCCGAAAATAATAGAAAATAATAGAGACAACAAAGAAGTGTCGTTAAAGACCATCTTTTGTAAAGAAATACTTCCTTCTGCCATGGATTCAAATCTCAATTTGACAGTTTAACAGCTAATCTCAAACCTGTATTAGAGTCGAGTATTATGAGAGAGAGATTGACTGAGCAAGTGTGATTACCTGCATCTGACACAGCATTCATTCTTCAGCTCAATCTCATATTCACAATAAAACATTAGAAAGCGATATCTTTGGCGTACTATCCTTTCATCTATTAAGGGTGATTTCTGATGACAGTGCTGCTCACTGGATTTGTTGGCTAAGGTGTTGTTGAAAGTAAAAATAACTTTCTTGTGTACAACTCTCAGTGGGTTCATGAGCGTTGAATGCCCACTGATGCCCTGGAGGTCAGATCTCCAAAAGCATTGAAGCAAATTTTCAAATAGACGTTAGATCTTTTTTAACAATCTGCTAATTTGAACTCTGAACAACTACATTCTTGCATAAAAACTCTTTAAGCTACGTTCCGTGACACAAAAAAACAGTATTATTTATAAAAATACAGTGCATTTGGGTGTCCGCCAAGTGGAGTGCTTAAAAACGGACCAGATTCAAGGACCAGAAAGAACCATTTTATAGATAGATAGATAGATATATAGATAGATAGACTTATATTTTACTGTCCAGAAAATGTCACATTTACTTCGATAAATAAATAAATACAAATAATTGTGAACAATACGTTAATTGTGAATGATGAGTTTTCCTCTGTAATTCTGCCGGCTGTATATTCCAAAAAGATCTTGGCATCAAGTACATGTGACATTTCCAATGAAGTAAACACTGGTTTCAGTGGAACTCACTTCTTATGGAAGGTGTGTGAACACGGGCACACGCCCAGCTCGTCTCTAGTCTTGAATTCCTCTAGACATACGGCACAGGGCTGCTGTGATGCAGAAGAAAAAAAATATATTAGTCTCCTTACACACATAATTCACCCACTTGAGCAGTAGGAATGCTGGTTGTAACTTTGCCAGCATTTTCTCTTTCTTTGGTTTCAGTCATACTTTTTCCTACTGCATGATGATGCTAAGGGGCTGGAGTTCCATTCTCTAATACTGGATATCAGTTTCATGTCTGGGTTTTCAAAAGGCAGGTCCCAAAATGGTCAAGAGGACCAGAAAATCTTGCAGAGGTCTATTTGCATAATCAAGAATTTCCCCTGAGGTTTTTACGAATCAACAGAACACATCATAACCTAATCGAGCCTCGCTTGCAAAGGAATTTTTAATGCACTGGGAGATCTGAAAAGCAGAACTAGCATCTTTGATTCTGATGCTTAAAAAATAGAGCTGGTCATTCTAAGGAAACATTGCCAAATGGTGATTTAATCAACCGGATACTGAACTTTGGCACATATTTTGGTCTATTTATTGTGTACTGGAAATCATTAATTAATTAAATAAATAAATTAAAATAAATGTTATGCCATAACATTTCCCCCTTTAAAAATAATAAAATAATGCTTTGATATTTCTGACGTCATGCACATTTTTAATAATATTCATTTTCAAACAGTCACGCCTGGTCTTGAAATACAAAGGTACTTTACAGAGAGCTTATGAAACTTACTCCCAGCAGGCTCAGCTTCTTTCCAGCGCCTTTCAACACCACCTTTCAGAAAAAGAAAATAATAATAATAAAGAAAAAGAACAATGTGTTGTTTAACGTTACAGTAAATCGCTTTAAGCTGTGAACCATTCAAGCATAATTTCTGCACTTCTAACACCACCGAACGGAACTGCATATTCAGAAACAGCTTTCCGAACACTGAATTTCTGAATTTGGGCGAACAAACGAATAACCAGCTACCTAACGCATGCCATTGGCCAAAAGTGTATATATATGCAACAGTATCACATCTCACATGCTAACTATAATGAGCAGCCTATATCATGAAGGTCATCGGTTAGATTGGATTTCATCAAGACTCTGCTGTATATTTACATCTAACTATATTGTGTTTTATGCCCACCTCATTGTAGCTGTACTGCTCCCTTGTACTCTGCTGTTTCAACCTGTAATGAGAAGAGAGAGAAAAATGAAACACTTTTGCACTTCCTGAGTTCAGCTGCAAAAACTGTTGTGGGTGGTGCAAAAGAGAGATGTCGTGATTGTGTAATTCATTTTGCTGCAGCATTTCCTTTCTCAAACTCTCTCATAATCATATAAAATATGACGTAATATATACACTAGTTTCTACTAATAACTTATACTGTGTGTCGGCTCAAGGTCTGATGAAATGTGGGATTCAAAGTGTAATTTAAATTGCACTATTAAAAACGAATAATGTATGTGAATAGGACGTTTAATTTGAGAAAAAAAAACAGACAATGTCAAGGTCTAGACATGTCTTCCTGTGTCTTTCTTCATGTCTTCACAGGAAGCAAAGAGCAGCAGAGGACACAATCTGATTTGTGTAACAGCAGTTGTGCGGGTGTGGTGAATGTGTTTGGGTTCGTGCCTGAACAGATAGCAGCAGAAGATTACACTGAGCATGAAGATGAACATGCCTATGCCCAGGACAATGACATAGACATTGAGCGGCAGACGGTAGATGTCTTCTTCTGACATATCACAGTCTGAATGCTGCAGCCCTAGACCACAGAGGCAGCCTGCACACAAACACACACACACACACTTGAAATCACACACAATGGCTTAAAAATATTTGAGCAGGAAGAACACGCTTCATTATTATGATCATTTTCAGGGGAATTCCAGGAAATTAGCTATGTACAAAACAAATAGGAACAACGGTGCATTTCCCGACCAAACAAACCACCATCTGGCCTTTCAGCAAGCCGTGTGTGTGTGTTAGTGTGTGTTACTAAAGTACTGTTTACTGTATGTGAAGTTCATCTCCATTCATATTCTCCTGTCAGTCAGCATAAGAGGTAAAGATTAACGCAGCGTCTGCAGGAATCTATTCATCTATTCATCTAAGGTGCTTATATAGAGGAGCTTCCACAGAGATTATTGTAAGCTCGTGTCATTCTGATGAGACGGTAAAGTGAGATTTAATGGATGCCATATGCACAGGATTCAGATCTTAAAACAATTTGGTGATTGTATTATTAGTATTATATTATGGCGTATATGGAAGCAAAGATTTCACTTCTCTACAACTGAATGCTGTTTAATTACCGTAAATGATTATTATGTAATGCTACTGACTGATTATCATATATATATATATATATATATATATATATATATATTTTAAATTTTTGCGAACATGGTACCTTAGTATTACCATGGTACAGTTTTGTTAGTGGCTGACATTTGCACTGTGCAGTGCATATAGTTTTCTAATTATGGTCTATATTCTTGTTAACGCTTTATTTAGAAGAAGTTTGCTTGCTCAGCAGCTTCCTGTATACGTATATTCTAGTTATGCATGTATGCGCATACACACACACCCACACATATGTATATATGTATCATTCAGATGTTTGGTGTCAGTAAGAGTGAATTTATTTATTTATTTACAGAAAAATGAATACTTTTTTTCGTCAAGGACACATTAGATCAAAATCAAAAAGATGTTTTTAGTGTTACATAAGATTTATTTTGCAAAGAAAAAAACTATTCATTTGAACATTGTATTTATTAAGAATGAAGAAAATAAGTTAGTAGTTTCTACTGTATATACTTGAGCAGTAAATCAGCATATTATAATGACTGAAGGATTATATGACACTGAAGACTGAAGTAATGATGCTGGAAATACAGCTTTTTCATCACAGCAATACATTATATTATAATTTTTTTTAAACTGTAATAATATTAATAAATGCAACCTTGGTGAGCATAAGAGACTTCTAATTAAAAAACAAACAAACAACAATGTATCCAAACCACAAACTTTTGAGTGGTATATGTATATATGACCCAAAATCCTTAATAATATATGAATATGCAAATATACCCGATGTTTTATTTGTTTTATCTGGTTAAAGTGATCCGGTTGACAACTTTACATGATATATACATGATCAGAATCTGAGCAATTTCCACTAATAATGAGAATTCGGTCCTTGATCGTCTCATTGCTGAGTGTCACTGTTTTGAACCTTTGACTCGTTATAGGTCGATCCCCGATTTTCGTCTAAAAATGAAACTCTAGACATATCGGTTTTCAGAAGAGCAGAAGGCTGACAGCATGCGGGTTGTTAAAAACAGTCTATACACAACACACACATTTTCTTAATCTTAACAAACTGCTCTTGTCTTTTCCGAATAGTTCCCCTTGACTTCTTCAAACTGGTTTCAACATCCCGAGCAGCGATACCACTTCAGTGACTAATGCTGAAGAGAAAAAACAAAAAACCAATTCAAGTTTAGCTTGGACTTTTCGCAAAGGCCACTCACCGTTACACCATTGGAATGGTTGCATGTAATCCGACGCCAAGCACTGCTGCAAACTCACTGCTTGTCTGGAACAGGCAATGCGGGGGCTGGAGGACACAACCGAAAGCTTGATTCCAGCTCGAATTATTCCCCACAATTTCCCGTAACTTAGGTCAGACGGGTCTAAAGACCAGCTCTTCAAATGACAGGGTGTGCTGTCTTGATTATACTTCAATTATTCCTCCATTCATCCCACTTTTATGATGTCAGCATCGAAGAACAAAAGATTCCGATCACTCTTTGGCTCCGCCGATGTGAATATGCACAAGGTACTTTGTTACACAGACAGAAGGTCCATAATACACCCTTGAAATTCTTCTTGTCTTTGAGAACCAGTCCATATGTGGCTGAATGCCACTTCAGATGTGGTCTTCTTTGTGTTGTCATACACTAAAGTTAACAAATTCCTTAAGAATAATTCCTGTGTAGGGTGGTTTAGCGAGCACTAAACATCCATAACACACAAGACTCCATCTACAGCCTCTTGTCTTCCTTCAAACCCTTACTGCAGGAGACTTCTAGCTCTTCCTCCTTGACGTTGCTCTCGACCCGTCTCGTTTTTTTGAGCTATATTCCTTTATCGAACAGCAAGCGGTTTAGAAATGGAAGAGAGCAGTCTCTTCGCCACCATCAAGCCACTGGAGTGTTTATGTGTGCGCCTGTGTGGGGGAGTATTTTTTCTCTCCACCTAAAACCATCTGCTCTCTCAATCCTTCCATCGGTAAAGTGGACCAAAAAATGAATAGTCCCTTAGCTCATTCAACAAATATCCGAGCCAAAACGCAAGCAGCTGGAGTTATAGATGTGTTCTAGTGAGGCCAGCCAGTAATATTCTCCAGGAAGGCTCCTGCGTCTTTCCTGGCCGCACAGTTTCAGTTTGTAAACAGATCTTTGCTCATGTGATCCTGGTTTGCCTCGCAACTCTGTCCTCCAATCCCTCCCTCCCTTCGTGAGCGATTCCCCTCCTCCAATCCTCTGCGCGACTGCAATCACAGGATGGCCTCCAATGCTTCTATGTCTTGCTCAGAGGGCTGCAACATTGTAAAGGAAGTAAGGCTGCATGCATGCATGCGCGCTGCTGCAGAAAACAGAAGTCGAAAGGTGACAGACAAAGCAAGATATAGGGCAGACTGAATGAGTGAGTGAGTGAGTGAGTGAGTGCATTGACAGGTATATACAGGAGATCTGATGCAGATTATGTTGCTGTCTGACCTACTAAAGCATTGACGTGATCAGAGCCTGTTGATTTTCATCCACGGAACATAATTGCAGCTTTTAAATGGAGAAAAGGGGAGAAAATACAAGAGACTCAGGGTGACCAACCCCCAACACTAACTCTGGAGACAACAGCTGCTGCTTGCCTAACAGCCATGTGCTCTCTGTTTGTCACACTCAGCTATCTTGATGACTTATCAGTGTGGTGTACGAGTTCAGTTTTGTGCTAAACAGATTATTTGCTGGTTATCTAACAAATCACAAGTTAGACTTCATTCTGAGCATGTCATTCACTGTCATAGAGGTGTTTCTTATTGTTAACTAAAACTAAAGCAATTAAAAATTGTTTTTTTCAGTAACTGAAAGTAAGATGAAATAAAATTGAATATAGATATTAGATTCAAAACGTACGCTTAAATGAAAACTAGAAATGTTGCCTTGGCAAATAACTGAAATAAGCAAGTTTAAGTTGAAACTAATACTGAAATACATATAAAATAATATTTAAAAAAGGAATAGAAATGACAAAAACAGATAAAATGTCTAAAACTTTACATTTAAAATGAAAACTGAAAATAAATAAAACATTCTAAAGATAAATAAATATTATAATAGTATATAAAATAACACTGGTTTCTTCAGTGTCATTGATAGGATTATTAAAATTCATATATATATATATATATATATATATATATATATATATATATATATATATATATATATATAATTTATTTTAAAATCTTTAAAATCTTTTTGTTAAATGAAATTCACATTGAAATTCTTGGGAAAATGTTTGTTCCATAAATATACAGATTTTATTGTTTTACCTGTAATAAAATATTCATAATAAAAATGTATCCATAATTTCTTTTTAGATTATTAGCTGTTTAAAGGTTCCATCTGATGCCCATTTTCCACAAGATGATATGATTCTTTAGAGTCTTAATAAAAAGTCTGTAACATAGTTTGGTTAAAATTTCTCCATGTTAGTGAGAAACAACAGCGTTTTTACTGTCAAAAACAGCTCTGTCTACAGCACTTGCACTTTAAATGTAAATGAGCTCTGCTGACCCCGCCCCTCTCTTCTGAACCGCACTCTGAGAGACTGTAAACTTTAACTGCATTCATCATAAAACTAGCTAACCAGCACATTATTAGTCGATTTGCAAAGATTCATTAAAAACCCTTACACTCACTTCTTCTGGAGGTGAAGCTGGATCTGCGCAAACATAGATGCATTTAAGTAGATCAGGGGCGCATTCCCTTCAGAAACAAACGTTATCCACTACATCTTCAGCGGCTCAGACGTAAGGAGTAAATGATGACTGCTAAGTTCATTATTACATACAACAATAGGCCACCTCGATCGCTTAGGAGACATTCTTGTCTACATCTGCTCCAGCAGTAAAACAATGGCGGACTGATGACGGCTCACTCAGGGCGGTCTAAGGTAAGACTGTTGCTGAAACGCCACTGTCAATCAAACTATCATGGGCGGGACCTGTCTCTGTGACATCACAGAGATTTGAGAAAGGGGTAAAGATTTTAGTAGATTAAAAAAATGTAAATTTATCATTATAGGGTGGTGGTGTACACACACTGCCGACACACATTTCAGTTCCAACATCTTATAAAAGTGCATGTCGCATTAGATGACCCATTTAATACAATCATCATCTAAACTGAGTTAATCAATCACACATAATTTCAGTATTTATTGTGTGGAAATTATTAAGGCCTATATTTTTTTTTACATATTTGTGTGTGTGTGTGTGTGTGTATCCCAGTGAGGCATAACTTTGTCCCTAACTAAGTTTGTGCATTTGGTTAGTATTTGAAATATGAGATGAGATTAAGTAAACAAATGAAAGGTCAATGTATTACAACAGAATGTTTTTTTATTGAGTCATTTTTCCAAAGTATTAAATTGTATATTAAGTGTTCATACAATGCTACATATGAAATTAACCTTAGCAAAAAGTAAGATACATTTTAGTAGAAAAATGATATAAACTAGAGCAGTGGTTCTCAATTACAGTCCTCGAGTACCACTGCTCTGCACATTTTGTATGTTTCTCTGATCACTTCAGACGTTTGTTCTAATCGACCTTAAGTGCCCTGCGAAGTGTACATCAAGATATTCTTCCATGATTCCAGTTTGAAGGGAGCGTGTCCTTATAAGGGGTGTGAGACGTGAAATGAAATGGTATTTATTTACAGAGTAAAGAGCAAATAACCCTCTGTAGGGACCATGTCAATCGGACCACAGTTCACAGGAGCTCTCTTCTAACGAGCTGCTTTTCTGAATCAGGTGAGTTAAATAAAAGAGCATGGAAAATATGCAGAGTTGTGGTGGTAGCGGGAACTGAAATTGAGAACCACTGAACTAGAGAGTATAAAAAAAGCCTGTCAAACCTGGTGAGATGTGCTGTATATATTGCCCTCTGGTGGCACAAAGTGACAGAATTTTATTTCAAATCTGTATACATTCTTATGCTTTATGGTCACATTAATTCTCACATTAATTTACGACTTTTACTGTTTTACTATATTTTGCACTCTAAATAGTGCCACATCTTTAATATTAATATAATGTAAAGATCAAACTATAATTATAATTCATTGCTTTAGCTATTTAATGTGACACGTAGGCTAATATATAACTGCAAGACCTTAATGTATTTTGGTGTTTAAGACAACATACGTGACATCTATATATCTCAGACCTTGCTATAATACACTGCCCATGCTTTCCTTTGAGTATTACCGGGAGAAGAGACACAACCATTCATGAATCCGTTTTGGCTTGTGCTAGCATTGCTATGTCTATTAGTCAAACCGTTTTGTTCAGTGCTAAAGCTAGCATTGTTGTGTTCCTTGCCCAATTCACTCTGGCCAATTTCAAGGCCAGGATTCACATAACCGCATCTGAAGCCATTTTGGCCCTCGTTAAGGTCAGTTTTATCACAGACATTTCCATTTTGATTTTTGCTAGCATTTATGCTACAATCGCCATTTTGCCCGGTGCTAGCATCGCCAGACTTTCTCAGAGTCAGCGGAGGTTTACACGTGTGCCAGTCCCACAGCACCTTGTTCATGGTGTCCAGTCGACGAACGCCCATCAGTTTGTCTTCATCTGTAGCAGGTTTATCGCCCTCATCATCGCTATCATCTCCATGTAAATTATCCTGGAAGCTTTGAATCTCGCCACTAATACCTTCAAAGTATTGCTTGATGCAGATCTTGGCGAAACCTTTGGCATGTTCTGTGCAGGTCTCATCAAACACCTTGCGCTCCGTGTCTACATAGTGGGACCAGTATTTGGTTTTGAGAAAGGCGGCCTGAGTGAAGCAGGGACGAATGGCTCTGATCAGAAATGCAGCGATCGTGATTATCAACAAGAACAACCATCCAAAAGCCTGGAACATTTAGAACACAGACAAACAAATATTCATTAGTAACATTACTATTATAGCTTAAATTTGGATATTTTATAGTACAGTGCCATTAAGTCAAAATCTTCAAGTTTGTTAGTCTTTTGTGTCTTGCCCTCCTTGTGCAAGGTGTCAATGGTCGTCTTTTGGACAACTGTCAAATCAGCAGTCTTCCTCATGATTGTGTAGCCTACAGAACTAGACTGAGAGACCATTTAAAGGCCTTTTGCAGGTGTTTTGAGTTAATAAGCTGATTTGAGTGTGGCACCAGGTGTCTTCAATATTGAACCTTTTCACAATATTCTAATTTTCTGAGAAACTCAATTTGGGATTTTCCTTAGTTGTCAGTTATAAACATCAAAAGTAAAAGAAATAAACCTTGGAAATATATCAGTCTGTGTGTAATGAATTAATATAATATACAAGTTTCACTTCTTGAATGGAATTAGTAAAATAAATAACTTTTTGATGATATTCTAATTATATGACCAGTACTGCATTAAGTAGATCTTTTTACCTGTGAAATACAGCTTATGTATCTGGTGGCGGCCTCTCTTGATAGGATGTGCTGGCCATCATATATATGCTTGCATGGTATTTTGGCCAGTGTTCGTAAGAGTTCCTCTTGAGACAGTCCGTATCCACTTACATTCTTGCCAAATTCTGACATATCCAGGTCCATACTGTAGGCACACAGGAAGCTTTTACCATCCATCAGAGTCACTGAGATCCAAACGGCTGGCGCGATGAGCGAACGCTGGGATATGGACACACACATGTAGCGCATGACCGCAGGGTCCTTCCTCCGCTGTCCCATTGGCCGTTTCCACTCCTCCGCCAGCATCGAGACATTGTTGTTTAGTACAAAACCCAAAAGGAAGAACCATATAGGTGGAATAACTAGCATACTGATCCCATACGAGTAGTTGTATTCAGGGATACAGGGACAGTTGAATTCAAAAGATGTGTAGAGCTGAGCGCTCGCCAGGGCCATGATGCCACAAATACCATTCATAAAAGACTCTTGGTTGGACTGGAGAATCTGGGCCATCATACGGAACTTATCCATGTTGATATGTTGGTTGGTCTATCCTGATATTAGCCTATGAGAAGAAACTGTGTTATCTGAGGGTCAATATTGATAGATTTTCCTTTATTTTTATCAGTAACATTCTGCATGTCTTTCATAAATGTTTTCTAAACTCATAAAAATAAAGGATCTAAAATAGTTTTTTTTTTTCAGTGATCCGAAGTTCCTTTTTTCTCCTATAAAGAATTTTCTTTGTGCAGTGGAAAGGTTCTCCATGGATACGTTTTATTTATTGTGTATGTTGAAGTCAACATGAAACACATTTTAGACCTATTTTACTTCCATAACTGGATAATTAATGAAGAAAAAAAAATTATAAAATCGTTTGGGAATAATGAGAACTGAATAATGAAAAATGTATAACATGTTACAATAAGTTTAATCTAGAAACGAACAATACATTTTAAAGCATTTATTTATCTTATTTCAGAATTCACTAAGGTCAAAAGTCGTATCCGTTAACATTAGTTAATGCACTGTTAGATAACATTAATGTGATAGTTTTTTAACCAATATTATTGGGTTAATAAATGTTGTAAATATACTTTCCTTACTATTAGTTCATTTACTGCATTAACTAATGTTAACAAATGAGACCTTTTTGTAAAGTGTTACCGAAAATGTATTTGCAGTGGCTTTTAGACAACGACTGCATTTTTTTCTTCTCTATTAATGTGCTTTGTTGAATTATACATAATTAGACCCATTGGGTCACAACACACAGTTCATTAACTAAATCATTCAAAACTTGAAAATAAAACCGCTCAAAAAAACAAATCTGTCTACTCACAGAATTTTGCAATGTGCTGCCGAATATTCATCCACCTGTCGAAGCAAAGGATGTGTTCCTCATACTCTCTCTCTCTGACTCACAAAACAACATACACACCTTCTTCCACGTGATGCAAAAGATTCTCAGCTCGTAGGTGGAAATGTGAATCTGTTTATATCTTAATCTTCAGTCTGTTTGTAATTTTGTCCTCACAAACATCATGATTTCAGTTTCAGTGCACATGTGAGTGCACATATGTCTTTGTAATTGATCATAGTATATAGTAGATTGCATGTATTTACATAACTGGTGATACCATGGTAACAGGCAGAGAACATGCAAAGGTATTGCCTCTCCCTATTCAAATCGAATCTTCTGTGGGATTCCAGATACTGTAGTGGAAAACTTTTGAATCATTTATAATCATGATTAAATCAACCATATGCCCTTGAAAAATATCTTACAACTCAATGCTAACAATACATTATGTACTAGGTAGTCTGTATGCAGTATGTACAATGTTGCAGAATATATGCATCCCAATGCTAATTAAATATAAAAAACAAAATACATTTGAAGGTAAAGATATAGAGATTTGTGCCAAAGTCGTGACCAATGCCAGTCAGTGTGTTGTAGTTTAGGGTGCTGTAAGTTTGATCTGAGAGTCCAGTAAAGAGTTGATACTTCTTTAAATCTGACTTGACAAAGGCTGATTACAAAACTACAACACATCCCAGAAAATATTACCAAAATATTCACCAAATCTGTTCACCAAAATGGTTCGCTCGTTCACATTTGATCACCATTTCATCTTTATCCCTGTAGGTGGCGATAAGTGAGTCTGCTGGAGTAACATACATAAATTATTTACTTGATATTCATTTATAAACACAGTGCAACACTATAACAGCATTAAATTAAACCCCTTTTTTTAAGAATGACAGCTAAAGGATCATAATTATTTGAGTGATCAAAGTCAAATCTAATGTTAAATCTAAAAGTTCTGGAATTAATAGCTTAGAAAACACCACTGATAATACTTTCAAAAAAAAAAAAAATTCTTTTGACTACTGAATGATTCACATTTTATCTAATGGTCCATGCAATTGGACAAACCTGTATATACCATTGCATGCAGAAGTATGTCACTGGTGTACTATTTTAAAAAAAGAGGAAGGGCTGTGTGACGGTACACTGTTCAGGAAGTGTGGTGTCAAACTCTGACAGGGTACATCCTGTGTGAGAAGTAAAAACCGAACTGAGCCTTGCAATTTAGCTTTTCGGCTTTACACGGAGAGACTGTTTTCTGTGCCTAAAGTTTGGGTTCTGAAAGGTAAGTCATTTATTCATAAAATATCCATTAAACAATATTCGATAGCGTAAATGAAATATTTCAGAATGACGGACACAAGTGCTACCAGAACATTAAAACAGTTATATATTATTTCAAAAAGCAATTTGATACTCAAACAGTTAATTCTTTATTGCTAATGATGCAGGTTATAGATTTTCAAATATTTTAATACGGAAATTCAGCTTTGTGAGCAGGAAGTAACTTTTTTCTCACTAATAGGATGGAGGACACATTACTAAATGTGTTTGTCGTGGTTGTCAGTCTGCTTCTCTCGAAGGATCCCAATGTCTTTCATGACCAAGATGACAACATCATTGTGAGCATGCAAGAGCATGAGCACTTTCTCATGGAGGAGGGGGCAAAGCTAGAACAAGGGGAGCATGATGTTGCCATGGAAGAGTCACAAAGTCATCACAGGGTGCCGATAGGAGAGGGGGACACGTCAGATGTTCAACAAATTACACCAAATGTCAAGACCACTAAGCTGCATGAGGAGCAAATATCCCCAGTCGGAGAGCAAAATGACTTCCGCCAAAAGGCATTTGCACCAGATGACCAGGAAATATTAGATGTTGACACAGACAAACGGACATTGTCTATGCCAAAGGAAGGCCTAACACATGAGCATGTCAACATGGACCAGTCGGGGCCCACTGTAGACCAGAATGTCTCTCAGGGGGATGCGGCTCAGCTGGAAAAGCCACAATCGGACCGGACTGACACCCATCATGAACATCAGGCTGGTCAGGGATTAAACCAAAGGTTGACAATGATAACTCGAGGGAAACAATCTAGTGACCAAGACGACACCTACACTTGGTACCTCTGGAAGACACTCTCCTTGATTTCATTTTTTCGTATTTTGAAAATGTTCATCAGAAAGGGTTCCAAGCTGCAAAGGAAGAAACCAAGATGCTTGAACATCTCCCAGGTTTCTGATCTTGATTCCAAGACCTTAACTAGCTTCCATAACCAGTGTGTCCTGGTTCCACCCAGTCACAGTTGGCAAACTTGTGAGTTTGTGGAGGGTTTTGTGAACGACCTGCTGGAAGCTGTGAGGACTACATGTTCAGAAATGGAGGTTGATAACTTTGTTGGCGTTGGCAGCTTATACGAGCAATGGGCTTCAAGAAAGAGCATCGAGTGTGACATCCATGTACCCATCGTCCCTCCAAAGCCTTATAGCTTCGAGTTTGAGCTTTTGAAAGAAAGTAGAGGTTCTTCAACCATCCAGTACTGTTGCAAAGTCAAGATGACCAAAGGAAACACCAGTTTAGCCAGCTGTCCTTGCAACAATACCAGCCTAGATGACGACGATACGTTGTGTCTTATACATCCGGATAAAAAAGATCATGTAACTGAAAGCAACATAAATGACCTTCTATGCCAAGAGAACAGCTCGTATCTTGCTAAAACACATGTTGTGAAGTGGTTTAAGACAGCCATTAGGAAAGCATGGGATGAGATCAGCCACAAGTATGAGTTTGAGCTAATATTCCAGAATAGGGAAAACCCTGGAAGTCTCAAAGTTCGGTTCAGGTCAGGTCGGGTCATTCTGTTCAAACTAGCACCTGTAGTCAGATTTAAAGACTCGGAGGTACATCTGATCCCATATCCTCCCTCTACCATAGTTTCTGACACCCATTGGCCCATATGTTTTACGCGTTATGAAAATGCCCTTCTTCAACACATAACCAATTCACTTCCAAGCAACGCATGCCATCTTCATTGTCTACAAATTCTTTCTTTTCTACACAAATACCAAACTGGCCTGACTGGACCATGTGGGATAACAAGTTACCACTTGAAGAACACACTATTACATCTTCTGGTCAACAAATCCTTATCTTGGGACCCTGAGCAGATGGCTTGCAGACTTAATGATCTGCTGACTTTCTTACAGCAAAAACTCAAAGCTAAATCACTTAACCACCCTCTGGTTGGGAATGGTCTCATTCCTAACGAGATTGGATTTCCAGAAGAGTTCAGAGAGGGAAAACCGGTTAACTTGTTTCTGCCATTATTGTCTAATGAAGAGTTGTACTTTAAAACAAATAGACACTTACTGGAGATGATTAGAAATATGCCAGTGCTGATGTACGAATATGGATCAATTACAAACACTTAATTTTTTGAGATACTGTGCCAGAAATGTGTAAATGTATTTTTGTTCAGGTGTTTTCATTCCATAATGCATTCGCTCTCTGGGTGACAAATGTTAAAAAGACAATAATTTGTAACTTCACTTTATCACATCAACTTCACAAGGCATATACACAAAATTGGCATTTTAGAGTATCTTAAGATATCTGCAAAAAAAAAAAAAAAAAAAAAAAAAAAAAAAAACACCCCAAACTAATTTTTTTTTCTAGTAATCATCAGATTCCCAGAACAAATCAAAGTCATCATGGCCAGATAAAGACGATTCAGGCATGGACTCAGGTGAAAGAGGTGATGAGGTTTCTGGGCGCATCTTCAAATCCCAAGAATCACTGGTGATCAATGTCTTACCTACTAGAAACAAAGACTTAGCCAGCAAGGAAGAAATTTCAGTAAATCAAACTTAAATTAAGGAAATTAATCAATTTATACAGACCAGATGGAACTTGAGGAGTAGGACATGTAGATGCACAACAGTCACATATGGTGATGCCACCGTGTAACTCAGTCCACCTAAAGCACACAAACATCTAAAATTACTATACCCTCAGACTTTGGGTGGATGAGTTTAAAACTTTTAGGGAAAAAAAAAAAAAAAAAAAAAAAAAAAAGAGATTAGTAATAGATTGTGTCAAGGGATATCATTAGAGCAGACATTTTCAGCATTTTGGGAGTACATTTGTGCTCCTCATGTGCTTAAACTCACTGGTTGGTTTGTGCATCATACGTGCATGACTTGGCAGTTGGTGTAGGGGTCTGTGGTCCAAAGACCAACTCACAATGCATAAACATGGTCTAGAAAAGGGAAGAAGGGAGTTTTATAAAGGAGAATAATAATAAAAAAAAAGTTAAGAGATCTTTTAAGAATTTGTTTTTTATTACCTGTTTGGACTGTGGCAGAGAAATCATGTTTTCAAACAGAAAAGCTGCAACACAAAGCCTCACAGTCATCTTATTAACACTGGTGTGGAACTTTGTCAGAAAGCTGTTCTTGCTGTCCACCAGGCATCTACACAGATGATATTAAAGTTGGAATGAGATCGAAATTGTGGTCATTTCTTCTCCATTGTGACACAATCTTATTATGATCTTACTGTATAGTAAGAAGGGGGGGAAAGGAAGGATTTTATTTATTCATCCATAACTTTCTTTTTTTGAAGGGTTGGGGGGGGGGTGAGTTCGTTAATGTATTTAAATATTACAAGGGCCAAATTGGATCGCTTACAATAAAAACGTAAAAACATTTAATGTGGAAGTGGTTTAGTGTGGACTTTAATACAGTGACCCAAGTAAATCCAAGCTGTGGTCAAACTTAACCCAACACTTACATTTTCTGGAAGTGGCGACACAAGTGGATCGTTCATAAAACAGCATGGAAATCATATTTACCCATAATTCTCCACCACAGAATATTTCTCCACCGCCTGAAGGTATGGAGTGGAACTGACAAAACAACTGTTCATGTACAGCCTTTTGTTTGCAACCCTGGGGCCTTTGGCTTCGAAGCATACGGGTTGGCCAAGGACAAAACTCTGGCCATCAGCAAGCGAGTTCCAAGATGCTAAAACCACAAATCAGTTTACACTTAAAAACAATTTCAGTTCTGTACATGTTATTCTCAAATCAACAGAATTTGTAACATAACGTAGATCACAAAACTAATTTGGCCAGTGCCTCAAACAAACCAGGATGAAAATGAAGCCCATGCTGGAGAACGTAAGGCATATATATTTTTTATAAAATCAACTCAAACTATACAATTGTGTTATAAATGAATCAAAGTTAATAAATATACCGTCCATTGCCGTAAGTGAGAACCCTGCTGGAGTTTGTAGGCCCCTGTACAAGGTTCCACCTGCTATCTTGGGAATGAATCCAACCTGATAAGAGCGATGGAACCTTCAAATTTAAACAAGACAATCAAAACTTGAATTACGCATTTAGCGTTTCAAAACATGCCACAGAAGTGAAAAACCACTTTACTTTGTGTAGCTACAACGAATTTGCATCGAAAACGGCAGGTCCCTCACGATCAAACCGGTGGCACTTGGTGTATAATGGAGCGTGTTCGTGTAAGTCACTCGATTGGCATCCTCCTGAAATTAAACAGGTCACCAAAAGGCCACGTGCACACTAGATCCAGGAGTGACACCGCATTGAAGCGAATCCCCGACTCGCTCTCGAAACTAACCGTAAATAGCCCTTTTCACATGATTATTACTTAACTGTGTAACATGATGAAGCACTCGAAATTAATTTGATAGACTAGTTAAACTACAGTGTGTACATGACCATACAGTCACCCACCTCTCGTTCTACACCACATCCTTTCAGAGGATACAGAAGATAATAGTGAGTGGCCGTGGCTTTATTGACAGCACACGTTCCCAGTTTCAAGTGCGTCCTCGCGCCGGGACTAGAACAAAAGCTCTTCAGGACTCTCACGTACATCCGGTCCAGGTAACACAAAACCTCCACCGTCTTCGGTTCACCGGGGACTGGAGTAGCTGATATCTCGGTAGGTGCTGTGGGCAGAAGTATCGACTGCACCAGCGGAGGTATCGGTTTACTGCCCTTCTCAGGGGTGAAATGCTCTTTGTAGAGTTCATCCGCTGGGATACGTACCGACGCCGGTAGTTTTAGCGGAGGGTTCGTGTTTAAAAGCCTTTTGGATTTTGGCACAAACAAGTCACTGTCATAACCATTTCCGCTTGATGGTAAACTTTCCATCGATTCCCATTCTGCCTCAGGATCAAAGTCATCAGCTTCAAAAGAGAATGAGTTCACTAAATGATTAGTGTTGAGAAAAACAGCCAGCAGCCAGTTCAGCCACATCCTCTGATATTTCATTGCTAGCTTTTCTGTGCTTCAATACTTTTCTAAGGCTGTCCCTCCATCTCAGAGTGATTAATGTGCTGGGAGGACGTTTGTAGTAACAGAGTGACAAGAAACACCTGCTGATAATTGGCTCAAACCTGTGAACCAAACAGAGTGAAGGAGCGCCACTGAAAACAGGTAAAGTTTGACGTCTGGATAAAAACTGCTATTGTATGTATCATAAAAACGCCTACTTGTAAGACTTCATCATGTTGGATAACAATTGTGAAGTTGAGTTTGAATTTTGTCTCTTCCATTCTTCAAATAAAATCAAAATAATGACTTGGTACAAACACTTTTTCCAGTTCTGTTGCCTTTTTTATTCCATGACTTATAATAGATGTAATTTAAAAGATAGATAATACGAGAAGTAATTAGGAGAATGTCTTTTTAAACACAGAATAACAGGAAAAAGATTAAGGTTTTGAGATTGCATACCAAAATATATGTTATAATATAGGGGAAAAAAGAATAAAGCTCTCGTGTTTTTATTTACAAGTATTTACTATATCAACTATATAAATCTACATAAATAATGTAACAACATTAATCAAAAGGTTTTGTTCCCAATGAAAGAGATCTGTGTTGCATCTACATGGCAAATCTGTGACTGCATAGCTTATATTTTGGGGTTGGGAACCTGGAGGGAAGTTCACCCTCGTCCAAAAACCTCACAAAAGCTGATTGCGTGCATTAGCTTGTCCCGGAGTGTGTTGATATCGCTGTATTTTGGAAGAATTAATCTGCCGAAACAGGTCTGGGCCACTGGCAGTCGGTCTTCTGGATCAGGACAGTTTAACTGTGAAATCTTCATAGAGCGCTGTGAGAAACCTCCCTCAGGGACACGGTCCGTTCCATACAAGAAAGCTAGAGAAAAATAAATAATGTGAAGATGTGAGTTAATAATAACATTACTTTAATGTGTATGTGACGTAGATGCATCAAGATGTTCAAGACAACGCTTACTCAGAAGCTTCCTCTTGTTCTCCTCTGTGAACTCAAAGAAAACAGTCCAGAAGTTCTTGATGAGCTCCTCAGAGGCTGAACAATTTTCATAGGAAGCACACTAAGATGAAGCAGAAAAAATCAGGTACTATAAAACGTTTAAAATGTTACAAATTGGTAAGTTTCTTGAACGCTTTTACCTGCTGAAGCTCCTTCCACTCGTATTTAGGTGAACCCTGGAGAAGCTGCTTGAGTTCCTCGGGGTGGAACATTTTCCAGAAATCGAGCGGGCACCCCTTAAAGAAACCTCTTGAAAAATGCTCAAACTGATTCTTCACTGATTTGTTGAAAACAGTGTCGACATACAAATCCACATAATTCCATCTGCAAAAAAAAAAAAAAATTGCTATAATAGATAAAGAAATCTAGCACTGCAAAACAGGAAACATCTACAGCACCTATAGGCTAAATACCTTGTTTTATGTTGTCTTTTCATGTAATATCCATTCAGAAGTAATGGATAATTCATTGAAGTATATAACAGTTTTTCTCAGTCACTTTAGTACATTTTTAGACTTTTTGATTCCTAACCAGGATATGCATTTCTCAAAACAATTCATACAAACAGAGACACACAATGGAAGAATGAAGCTCTCATTGGGTTTTTATTTACAAATATTTACTATATCAACTATATAAATCTACATAAATAATGTAACAACATTAATCAAAATGTTTTGTTCCCACTGAAAATCTCTCACTTTGTATATTTATGTATCTATATAAAGTATATTTACTTTATAATGTAAAATGCAAGTGTACTACTGTAATATGAAGCATTACAGTTAGTATACAGTATTATTGTACGGTGCACAGTGTTTGACTACATTACATATATCTACTGTGAACAAGTGTTTGAATGATTAAGGACACAGTTATTCTCCCCATTTCTGTCTGCATCTTTCAACCAAGCTTATGATTAATATCAAGGTCCACTATAGAGGTACTTTTTTCATCGGAAACGTGGCTACATCCTCAGCCTCTTCTACTCCCTTGTGTGCCTCCTTACCCTTTCACCTACCCTTTTAGAGAACTGGTTGATCTCTGGTTGACCTAACGTTTGACATTCCCCTTCATTAGTAAAATTCAAGATTCACTGGCACATTTTGTAATTTTTTCTAAGCGCCAGTCTAATGACAAATATGACTAACAGATTATGACAACTAGCTCAACCATTTTGCATTGATTGGCTTAAGCAATTAACTATTGCCTAGGTGTTTTGGGTGTAAAACTATTCAACAGAGAACTAGTATAAAATACAATATTTTGACCAACACGATATAAACAACTGATAATGTAGTAAACGGCAGACAATTGTATATAATACATTGCATGAATGTACAGAAGCATCCGCAATTTGTTCAAAAGTAGGAGAAATTGCTTTTATGATGTGCACATGTTCAACCTCCACATCATCTACAAGTAATTTTGAGAATTTTAATTCAGATCTGAGAAATGTACCAAAGCAACTTTGAAAAACTGTATAACATCACAAGGACATTTAGAAAAGGGAACATTTTATCAAGACCAGCTTGTTTGAAAGATTCAAAGATATTGTTAAGAGTTTGAAGAGTTGAGACAGACAGACAGACAGACAGATAGATAGTCAATTACAAAGGTAGAGCAAACAGTTTCTACCTATTAGATTTGGTCACTAGAATTTGATTTCCATTTGGAATGAGCTCCTGCCCTTTGACCTGAAAGAGGTAAAGAGCATCACTAATGTACGTTTTAAAATAACAGCTTTGTACACTAATACACAAGAACCATAGAAACGGTATTACCATGAAATCCAAAGAGAGCATTTCCAATACCTCGTCCTCATCCTCCTCAAGAAGGCTTTTCAGACTTCTAATGTGAGATTTTTTAAATACAGTTATGGATATGACTTGCTCTGTAAAGATATGTATAAAATCGAATGTCTTGTAGTCTTTAACTGTTTACCTGGCCTCCACAGGAGACAGCTCCTCCAGATCATTCAGAGTGGGACTCAGCTGGAGAAGTTTCTTGTACAAGGCCAGCGGGAAGTCAAGGTTTATATGATGATGGTTGTAGAGTGCCATTCCACAGATGACACCAAGATAGTAAAAATCACTATCATCTTGCATGCCCTGTAAAGACACAAGCATCATAGCACATCTTGATATATGAGGGAAACCACATGAGCAGGAAAGAGTAATGTTTGGTGAAGAGCTTACATCAGGATTGAACCAAACCAGTGAACTCTCGTGGACTTCCAGCACCTTCTTCTCCCATTTCAGAAGAGACTGGAAAAGGAGGGAGAAAAATTCTGCTGATAAACCTCTCATATCTATTCCATTCTCCCCGACGAACACCACCTGTACAGGAGAGTTTCATAAAGGTTAAATGTTTCACAACACAAGGCTTGTGTGTTTCAAATGGTCAGCTTTTGAATTTTCTATTTACCTTCAATTCGTTGGAAAATGAGTGGGTGCCTTGTCTGAGATACTCAAGTGTGTCGGTCAACACCGATTCTCTGTTTATGCGCAACGTGCTGACATCGTCATTCAATATGAATCTGTCTTGACTTCTCTGTATCCATTCATCCCGCAAGTACTTAAAAAAGTACAATATTGTTAGCTGGTTATTTGCATTTACATTCGCAGGGTGTTTTAAAAAATTGAAAACTTTTTATTAATTAATACAACAACAGCATTTTGGGGGCCTGAAAACGGAAACTGTTTAATATGTGAAAACTCTGACATCATGCACGTGTTTCTTTACAAAGTGACATCACCAACTACTGGCCTGGCATGCATAATACGTTTTTTTTTTCTTTGGCGCTCTCTTTGATTTTTGTGAACGGCGATTGTTTTGCGAATTTTGTCTGTACATGAAGCTTTCAAAAACACCAAGGACAAACGTCTCCGTTTTTAATACATCACTGTCGTGTAAATGCTCAGATTAGCATGGCATATGTATGAATGAGTGCATCCTCATGTTTGTCACTTACACGAAACATTCTCCATTTAGATTCAGTGTCAGCCGCAAAAGGGAACTTGAATAATATTTTAATAATTCCCTGAAAGAAAGATACATGGGAGTAATATAGGATTTTTTATAGTTATTGGACAAAGAACATAAAACGTTTATGCAAATATTAATATGTATCATATCAGAAGCCTTCAATACCCACAATGTAGTAGTTTTTCAAATCGGTTTCATAGTAATCAAACCCGTCCAGGTCTTCCATGGTGGCTTGCAGCTATTGATGCAGAAAAAGAGAATTTTCTTGTATTTTGGTTTTCCTGAAAGAAAAATATATTCTCTATTGCTATGGTTTTTACCGTATCTAGTAGATCATTGATCTCATGAATGATGAAATCCCTGTTTGTAAAGTCTCTGTTGGCACTGCAGCAGACCTTCACAACAAAGTATAAAAAAAAATATTATTATAATTATAGGTTCAATTACATATTTGATCCAATGCTTAAAAAGGCACCTGATAGATCATCTGAAGGATCTGCATGAAGTTCTCCAAGTGATGTGTATCCTGATTCATTTCTCCACGAGAAACCTGGCCAATCATCTCAGCAGATGGTTTCTGAAATAACCTGACCAGGCTTTTGAGGCAATCATCCGGCAGTTTGGACCAGTACTTCTCTGAGAACACAATATAAAAATACTTAGACAAATAAAACAAGGTCAAAAACACAAAGGCTGAAAAGTCTTACAGCTTTACCTAAAACCTTGCGAACGGCGGGTTTCAGCTCAAGAATTTTGGAGGCCAGCGCTTCAGTGAGTTCAGTTCGTTGCTGTTTCTGGAGACGTCTGATGAGCTCAGGCAGGAGGATGTAAAGTCTTAGTGATTCCTCACCAAATGGATTGGGATTCAAAGATTGCAGCATCTGTTGAACCACCTCCACTACCTGAGATATACAAGTATAAGGAATTTCAGGTTGAGTACAGTTTAAATCAATTAAACTTGTTCTTTAGTTTGTGAAAGTAAACAAAAAGTAAACATACACCACACAGATGATAGAAAACCCCTTTCAGCACCTTTAAACTATATACAATTTATCTGCATCTTTAATGTTAAATAAACTGAATATTTTGGATTTGTTATTACCTTTGATGTCACCTTTTCATTCTCTAATAACTTTGAAAAAGCCTTTTCAGCCAGCTCAAAATCATGTTCATCACGACTACAAAAACAAAGGTTTACATACATATTTGTGATGATTTCAGCTGATTGATTTTGGGCTCAAAAATTGCTAGACATTATCTATGTATTTCTGAGTTACCTTGCTTTGAGAAAACTTCCATTCAAACAGGCAGAAGAGGAAAACACTTTTTTTATTTCCCTGTAATCATAAACCATTTATATGCATTACCTTACCATATAAAAAATTACAGGCCACATAACATTAGTAAGTTTAAAAAGATCCCCAAAGGCAAGTACTGACAAACACTTTGACAATATTTATTATATTTAAATAATGATTTTTTTTAAGGGAGGCATGGACATAAAACCCAAATGAAAACTGAAGCTCATTCTATGTAACTCACTTCTTTATTGCTGCCCATGAGTCTCTGTCAGACACCCAGCGGTCAATCATTCTGTCATTTAATGTCAAAACCTCTCTGATAGGATTGGGTTTAGACTTTGCAGACTTATTTCCAAGTACCTACAAAAAAAAATAATAATAATAATAACATAATTAATCCCAATGCAGCAATGATGTTAAACTATTTATGAATGAAAACTGCCATGTCTTACTTTGAAAGACAAAGCGAAGGAATGATTCTCCCCAGCTATGAGTTTTTCAATCGTATATTCATGATTACATTCTGTGTGCAACAAATACTTGATTTAGATCTCTGAGCATCATCATGACTATCAAAAATATTCATAACAAAATAGCCTATTGCTATAAAATGATTTTTAATTACGAGTTGACAGATCCACAGGGAAAGGCACAGACTTCTTGATCATTTTGCAATTTCCCAACTTCCCTTGCATCCAACATCCAAATGAGTAGATCCGCTTTGACGATGCGACTGATACGAGAGTGTGATGTCTTTATCCAAAAAATAATCAAATGCCTAATTACTGAGCAGAACTCAAACATCAGTTGAACGTGTAAAGATTTATGTATGAGAGCTTTATGCACAGTGCATAAAAATCTGTTCTATTGCTCTGAAATGCTGATTGCTAATAATGCTTATGAACGGTCTTTACCTCCCACATGTGACCTGTGACACTTCAGATCCCCACAGTTCAGCAACCACCCGAGGATGATGCTCGTCTTTGAATGATTTGTGCCCAAGCTGACCAGAACCTCCTGATCCAAATGTGAATACTGTACCACCCTGAAACACTAACTATTTACTACATTTTCTGTCCAGCTTGCTTTTATGTTAGATACAGCATAAAATATAATATATTATGACCATAGTACCTTCGATAAAGTGGCGGTGTGTTCCCCTCCACATGAGATGGACACAGTTTTCTTCTGGTTAAGACTCTTTACAACCGTTGGGACGTGTCTGTCTGTGGTAGTATAAAAACAGTACATCTGTCACTTACAAATACATCATATTCATGCTTTGACATAAATATGACACAGTGTTGCACAATTTTATATGTACTTACTATTTTTATTTAATTTTTACAAATTAAAATAATAAGACCTGTAGTGTCTCCGAGGCCCAGCTGTCCAGCAGAGTTCTTTCCCCATCCAAACACGACTCCAGAGAGAGACAACCCAAAGCTGTGGTCTCCTCCAGCGCTGATCTGAGCCAGTGGGACCCCACTCAGACTCTTAACATGTTGAGCAGACGGAGAGCCGGGATGATCTTTCTCTAAACCCAGCTGACCGTGAGAGTTATCACCCCATACGAACACATGACCATCTGAAAGAGCAACAGAACTGAATATCTACACTCAGATGTCGGTTTATTATCAATCATGAGATGTCAAAATATGAAAGCAATGTGTTAGATGTTAGATGCAATAGTTGTTAATACCGTGGGTTAGTGCCATTGAATGATGGTCTCCACATGCGATCTGAATCACCTGCCTGTTATCCAGACCTTTGAGAGGCCTGCAGAGACAAGAAAATCTGTCATTTATCTATCTATCTACCTATCTATCTATATACGGTATATACCACAAAACCAGTCTTAAGTCACTGGGGTATATTTGTAGCAATAGCCAAAAATACATTGTATGGGTCAAAATGATATCGATTTTTCTTTTATGGCAAAAATCATTAGCACATTAAGTAAAGATCTTGTTCCATGTAGATATTTTGCAAATTTCCTACTGTAAATATATCAAAACTTCATTTTTGATTACTAATATGCATTGCTAAGAACTTTATTTGGAGAAATGTAAAGGTGATTTTCTCAATATTTCAATTGTTTTGCCCCGTCAGATTCCAGATTTTCAAATTGTTGTATTTTGGCCAAATAATATTGTCATATCCTAACAAACCATACATCAATGGAAAGCTTATTTATTCAGCTTTTATGTTATGTATAAATTTCAGTTTCTAAAAATGTACCCCTATGACTGGTTTTGTGGTCCATGGTCACACACACACACACACACACACACACACACACACACACACACACACACACACACACACAGTAATTTATAGGCTAATGTAATTTAACCTGCACACAGTAGATTTGTCCATGATGAGAACATTTCCTCCATAAGCAAGAAGAACGGCACCATCTCCTCCACAGACGATCAGTCTGATTCTGTCATTCTTTAGCTGCAGGTGCTCTGGAATAAATACAATATTTTCATCAGTTAATTGTGATGTCATTAATTAACATACAGTAGATCATCTCAAATATAAATATGTGACCTTTATCTTACATTTATAACTTTTTAATGAAGACAAAGTGTAATCTAGTGTGTCATACTTAGTTTTCCATCATGATTATCTTGTTCACTGCGCAATCTCAGGACCGAGACCTTCCCATCCCGGACGAATCCAACAAAACTCCGTCCAGCTGACATGTCCTGAACTTTTGATTTCGGACACATGGACCGAATTCCACAATTACCATGTTTGACTTTGTCCTGCTGTTCCAGTCCCAAACCCTCTCTGATCTGCGCTCCCCAATAACACAACATGACCCCAGCTGACGGAACAGACTCTAGCTGTCTCTCTGCTTCCCCGGACTGACGAACACACTCATAACAAACTGAAAGCAAATACGAAAGTTAAGAAGGAAATGCTGGTTTCAGCCTAAACGATACTCATTCGACTTCCCAGTTCCCACAAAATGAAAGCGTTTGGTATCATATCTTCTACTGGTTGTTGTTATGCTCGCTTGAGGGGATTTTTGGATTTTTGACGTATGCGAAAATGCAAATGGAAATTTTTTTTTCGACAAAATAACGTTACTTTAAAAAGTCATGTGACTTTGCGCTATGGGACGGCAAATCCTGACTAAACCAGCGGGCCTATCTCATTCCACAGCACCTGAAATGTTTTTATATTGTCATTTGCTGGAGCTATGTCTGTCGTCATTTCTGTATTGCCTCCCAGAACTGTTAAACGACGAAGAGCAGCATCCACCTCCAAAAGCAACATAACCGCTTTCATTGTGTTTCTTCTGCTCGTTCTGATGTGCAAGTCATATATTATTATATTCAGTAGCTTCTCCTTTGTTAGTGATGTAACATTATAGTGACAGTTTATCAGGAAGTGACGGTTTTGTTTTCTTTGACTCGTTGGATGGTAAACGGAGCTTGTACGCAAATGTTTTGTGCGATATTCCAATTTTGTTAAATTCGCAACGTTGGATGGAAACCTGTGACATAAAATTTTAGAAACATTTTATAAAGGCTATAAGTTTAGAACGCCTTCTACAACTTCTCCTAAATCATTGGTTTAAACCCATGTCAATCATAATAGTCTGGCCAATCAACTGATTGAACCGCACCGACGAAACGGAGGGATCTGATTGGCTCATGTGTTGTTGGCGTAGCTAAGCCTAAAACGACATTGAGAAGAAATTACCCACTGTTTGATATTACGTATACATTAACCCCTCAGTTTAAACAAGGACATACCATATCGCATTGTTATCATAAAGGTAAGTAGCAAACAAAAGACTAGTAATTGTACAATATTCGCGTTCTGCTGTAAGGGCAATTTATCCGTTTGCTAGTAGCGCGTGAGCGCCGAGAGGCACAGCTCAAAGGTTCATCTCCATTTTGGTTGTTGTGATTAATGTTTACACTCAGTATTACACTTATTGTATAATTTATATATATTTCAGCTTTTTTGTGTGTTGATTTTTTTGTTTAGAATTTGAATAACGAGTGGATTGAAGGTTTTGCCAGCATGTTGTTATATAAGCGGAAGGTTGCGTCATGTTTATTTAACGTTAAGTTAACCTCTAACGTTATTCATATTTAACTGGTTGATTCTTCGACCATCTATCTACATTTGGGGTTATTCCTCTTTTAAATGATTGTATTAATGTTTTGTTTTTGCAAGTAATATGTTCATAATCTATGAATTAAATAGGGGGCGCGGCACAACGTGTATGGCGTTTTAAAACAGACTCCATTTGGGACTTGTCTTGCAGTAAACATGCTGTTCAGTTTTTAAACAAAGACTGTCTTATAGGCTTACGAGCTGACTACCTAGGTAGCATTTATTAGGCATGTGTGTATATACATGGGAGTGGCTGTAAGCTAGTTTTCAAAGTTAAGGTTATGCTTTAAAACCTAATGAGCTGACTACTTGGGTAACTATTTTTGGAAGTCATAGGCGACTAAAACGTGCAATCTGTGGAGGCATCTAGTTACCTTTTGAGAGACAGCTAAAAGCTAGGTGCTTCCTGACACATAGTATGAACATCTAGGGATTAACAAGCCTTGGGTCAAGTCATTATTCTTATTTATCTATTTTTTTTACTTGTTTTTCAGAGAACTCCTGGTCAAGACAGAATATTGACAGCAACCACTTACCTGCATTCTGCACTGATTTCTGAAGCGTATTTAAGGGCCATTTGTTCACTAAGTGTTGTATCCTGCCACGGAGTATGTCAGTGGCTCTTCTCATGCGATATGCCACATTCAGTGGATCCCGTGTCTGCTGCAAAGCTGTCCTTGGCATAACCGGCATCCACCAAGAAGACCCGAGAAGGGCTCTACACACTCCATCATCTCCTCGGTGCAGCAACTCTCGCTTTGATCCAGACAGCAGTGGCCGTCCAACTACCTGGGACTCCTTTGGGATCTGGGACAGCCGAATTGATGAGCCCATCTTGCTTCCGTCGAGCATCCGATATGGTAAACCTATTCCCAAAGTTAGCCTGTCCAAGGTGGGCTGCGCTTCACAGATTGGCCAGCGGAAGGTGAATGAAGACCGCTATCAGCTATCGCAGATGACGGACAACATCATGTACTTTGCAGTGTTTGATGGGCACGGAGGTGCAGAGGCTGCTGATTTCTGCCACAAAAACATGGAGAAGCATATTAAGTAAGGATCGTTGGTTCTAAAACAATAGTTTGCCCCCCCCCCCAAAATTTTTTGCTGAAAATGTACACGCCCTCAGGCCATTCAAGATGGAGATGAGTTTCTTTCTTCACTAGAACAGATTTGGAGAAATTCAGGATTACAACATTTGCTCACTAGTTGGTCCTCTGCAAAGGATTCCACTGGATGACTCCAATCTATCAATTGATGTCTTGTGAAGCGAAAAGCTTTGTGAGGAAAAAGTGAAAGGTGAATCAAATCCATTGTCCTCTCACATCAAAATCCACTGACATATTTCTCTCCTGATTCAGAAGAGACCATTTTCAACTGGGTAAAACAATATTATGTACTCATTTTAGCTGGAGGCTTGAAGGTTTGAAGTTAATGATGTCTTGATGTAAACACGCAGCTTTATTCTTCATAAGATGTTAATGCATGGACTGGAGTCATGTGGATTACTTGTGGATTATTGTGATGTTTTATCAGCTGTTTGAACTCACATTCTGATGGCACCTATTCACTCCAGAGGATCCATTGGTGAGCAATTGATGTATTGCTAAATTCTGTTCAGATGCAAAAACAAACTCTATACCTATGATGGGCTGAAAGTAAGTACGTTTACATTAAAGTAAAATTTTTGGGTGAAATATTTAATTAGTTGGTGTGCATTTTGTTTTGAAATCACTTGACCAGTTTTGTAAAGAATATGTAAGGTGTTCCATATACAACAGATGCTCATGATTGTACTGTGCTTCTAAACCATGATGGGCTTCTGAATCAGGCACTTCAGAATAACTAACTGCTGATTTTGGACCTTTTTACTTGTGTTTCAGAGATATTACTGAGGAGGAGGATAACTTGGAATTAGTTTTAACCAAAGCATTTCTTGAGGTGGACAAAGCGTTAGCAAGGCATCTTCACTTCAGTGCAGATGGTAGGTCTTATTTCACTGATTTATTTTTGTTTTAAAGCATGCACAGATTCTCAGCTGTTGTTTTAGAGTCTTCATTTATAAGTATTGTTTTGATGCATCAGGTAACAGAGCTAAATGGACATTTGTGAGCAGAACATGACAATGTAGAATATATGTATATATATATATATATATATATATATATATATATATATATATATATATATATATATATATATATATATATATATATATATATATATTTTTTTTTTTTTTTTTTTTTTATTAAAATAAATAATGATCACTATTAAAGAGCAGTGAAGACTTTATGGTCGTTGTAGTTCACATATTTCTCTCTGGCTCTGTAAAATGCGTCCATCACAACATGGATAGCACTTCACATGCTTGTGTTGTAAACTAAGGGTGGGTTAAAAAAATATTCCTAGATGTATAAATATTCTTAGAATTTAAATGATTAAAAAACCTTTTATTACAATAAATATAAGTATCTGCCATTTTTTACTTTATATGTGTTTTTTATTTTGTAAATGTAGGGAAATGTTATAAGTCCTATGTATCTGCTGTTCTTATAAAAAAATATCCTAAATGGTTTTCCTAAAATATACTTGCTAAACTAATTTGACATAACAACAAGTGTGTTATTAAAATTAACCTTTTAGTGAAAGTGTTTGCTCCTTTTCTCTGCTCGCAACTGGACAATTGACGTAACTACGTAGTCAAATATCTGTGCTGTGGCACGCAGAAACCTTGTCAATTGAAAATGGGAATTAGTTGTTTATGTTTTCAAAAAAAAAAAAAATTATTTGTATTTTAGGGCTGAAAAATGACACACTAATATATATTAACAAACTTTACTTAAGTTAAACCTTTAAGTTATTATACTCATTTATTCCATTTCTGTTTTTTTCTATTTAGCCAATAAGCTAAGCCATTTTAATATAGTAAAGATTTGTACCCAACTCGGTTGCTGAAAAATTGATGCATCAGGAATTATTTGGAATAGCATCACCTTATAGTATCCAAGATGACTATTAAATCCCGCTGTTAATATATGATAATTACACATAGTTTTTAAAAAGTTACTTTCAGATTCATCTGTGTTGATAAGGGTTTTAAATGCTGTTGTGATAGAATAAATAGACTTGTGCCAGGTTCATCATATTCATGTAGTGTGTGGCCCACTTGTGTGGCCTGCTGCGTGACATGTCCAATCTTGCCCTGTGTGTGTGCGTGTTATTTACAACAGCCGTGGACCCAGCTTACCCCTATAAGAGCTGCAGCTCTGCGGTACCTTTATGGAGGCCGGAGGGTTAGATTGCTCCAGCGGGTCCTTGCGTGGACTTTTGGAAGGTTCCTGACCTTTCTCTCTTTCTTTCCTTTCTGTCTTTCTCTTCATCTCTCTTAACTGTGCTCTGCCTTCTTCACATGTGTTGGTTGCTGGAAAGTGATTGATTAGTCATTGTGTTAAATTTATTTGTATTTTTTTGTGTATGGATAATGCTAGTTGATGACAGAGAAAAGCACAAGAACTTTGCTGTGGGAGTCATTTTTTAGTGAAGAAATGCTATTTGCTAAAAGAGATGTGACTCTTAAAAGAATGCTGTTTAATGCTTTTTTTAATGCTAAGCATAAAGTATTTCCTACACAGTGGTGTTCATTTTTCTAACATGTGTCCTATGTGTTTTAGATAGTCAGAAAGGCACAGTGCTACCTGCTTGCCTTGACCGCTCTAGTACATCATCTCTTTTGGAATCTCCCTCTTTTTTGTTTCAGTTTACATTTGTTTTTATCAAATGCTTGATTACCAAAACAATGTGTACATATCTCATAAATATGCACAGTATGGTGTAGTGTAGCACACTAGAATTGCATGCACATCTCAGGACTAAGAGTAAATAGCTGTTTAATTTCAATGTGTGTTTGTACTGTAACAGATGCAAACTCTGTATTGCGTGTCTTACTGTTTCTGTGACCGTATCACAAACTAACCCTTCTGTCTCGCTCTCTGGTGTGTTACAGCCTCTCTGTTGAGTGCAGGGACGACGGCCACAGTGGCACTGCTCAGAGATGGGATCGAGCTGGTGGTGGGCAGTGTGGGGGACAGCCGAGCCATGCTGTGCCGCAAAGGCAAACCCCTCAATCTCACTGTGGATCACACGCCTGAGAGAAAGGATGAAAAAGAGAGGTACAGACAGTTAGCCTAACTTCTCCAAGCAGATTGAGACACTGTTGAGTCCATGTCTTTTGAAAACCATGTGCTTGTTTCTGAAGGATACGCAAGACTGGAGGTTTTATTTCATGGAATAGTTTTGGTCAACCGCACGTCAATGGCAGACTGGCCATGACACGCAGCATTGGAGATTTCGACCTCAAGACGTCAGGGGTCATTGCAGAACCAGAGACTAAGAGAATTTCAGTGAGAGCTTTTTCTTTAAAATTCACTTTCACATATTCAGAATGTTTTTCCCGTAATATAAATTCATATTACTATGTTGTTATTTACATAAATTACTTACTACTGAATTTATACAAAAACACATAATTTTACTCTGAGTACTTTTGAGTCAACATTTTTAAATATAATAATAAAAAAAATATATATATTATTTTATTTAGAAATAAATAATTGTAATACATTTTTCAATGTAACATAAATATTTATTCAATATTGTACTAAATTATATTTTAATTTAAGTTGTATTGATTTAAGTCTACCTGTATTGTCAGTTGCATCACGTCCATGACTCCTTTCTGGCTCTCACCACTGATGGCATCAACTTCATCATGAACAGTCAAGAGATCTGTGACATCATTAACCAATGTAACGATCCTAAAGAGGCCGCACAACGCATATCTGAGCAGGTGACTCATATAATCCAACGTCCACCATTATTTTATAGTATATTTTCAGCCCTTTATGAGAAACATATATCTCTTTTCCACCAAGGCAGTCTGACTGCTGGTTCTGAGCCAGAGCCTAGTTTCAAATCGGTTCTTTGTCTTTCGACACCCAAAGCACCAGCTCTGAATCAAGAGCAGTGTAAGGCATCAGGGGCCTTTACTTTTGAAAGGCAAAGCAGTTCTTAGAAGGCTCGCCAGTTGAACCAATAACACTGGCTCTGAACTAGCACCCGGTTCATGCTGGTGGAAAAGGGGTAATAAAGGGCTCAAATGAAGGCTAATTTTACACCATTTATTCAGAAGATGCCTTTTGTCTTTTAGTTTGTATCAGTTCCAAATAAAAAACAAATTAATCAAATGAGATGAAGAACCTTTCATTTGTAAAGTGTCGATCCAATTAATTGTTTACAAAAAGGACACAAAATAAAAAAAACTTTGGATTTCTGAACCATTTTTTGAATGTCCAGCAAAATCAACTATACTCTGATATAAAACTACTCATGCAGCTTCATTGATTCTTGTCTTTATTGTGTGTGTGGCAGGTTTAAAGAAGCATAAGATTTGCATTATAACTTCATTGGTTCTTTTCCTTGTTGAACTCTCTCTGTCCCTCTCAGGCTCTTCAATACGGAGCTGAAGACAACAGCACTATCATTGTGGTGCCGTTCGGTGCTTGGGGCAAACACAAAAGCTCTGACGTGAGCTTCTCCTTCAGTCGCAGTTTCGTCTCCAGTGGCCGATGGGCCTAAGCAGAAATAATAAGACCATGATGGTTTAACTGAAACTCAGAAGTAGCTCCCGTGTGTGAATTTACCAATGTGCAATATTCTCCTGTGAGGATCACCTCAAAAAAAGACCATTACAGCCAGAACCCACATTTACTGTGGAGTTGATATTGACTCAACAAGCATTGTTCATTTCTGAACCAATGGAGTTGAAGTTCCCCTGAGGTTCGAGTTTGTCCTTGTCTTTTAGCTCCTTACCTTCATTTGGTTACCTCAGTTTTGGTTTTCACTTTTGCAGATACTATATTTTAAAATAATGCGCTATAGTGGAATCCACAACTGTTCTCCCTACCGTATAATCTCATTTCATTTTCAGAAGAGGAATTTTAAGCGCACTCAGATTTTGAGAGGTTCTGTTATTTTTGTAATCCTCATAACTGTAGTCTTTGAATGTGAAACGACACGCTGAAGCACATTTCAGTGGTCTATACAGGCTTTGTCTGATGGCTGTGCACATTCAGAAGCCCATATTTACAGAGTTAGACCACTTTACATACTATGTATACTAAATTGTGGACTTCTATTCCTTGTTGAAGCACATATTTGTATAACTTTGTCTCCTGTTCAAAATGTGAATGCTCATGGTTTATTCCAGCTTAACCACCAGCAATTTCAAAGCTACTCTAAGAAATGTTCCTACTAAAGGGAATTCACGACCCAACTTTGAGCAACATTTGCAAATGAATTGATGATTTTTCTGTGCCTTTTCCATAAACGTGTTGTTTTCTGACATGCTTGAGTCGTTCTGGTAAGGAACTAATCTTTAGGTTCATAACGTAAGTTTTAAACTGTGACTTGTGCTTGTTTAGTGTTATTAGACAATTTCTTTTGAATGTACAGTTCTAGACAATGCATAGAGCAAAGTCCAGATTTGTGATTTATGTTATTTATATAATGTATATGATGGACAGTTAATTCTATGGTATATGCGATTGTATGTTATATTCAAGTACGTTTAGTTACAGCAGAGAAGTGAGTTTCATTCATTCATTCATTCGCTGACATGATTGTTGTAATTGCAGACTTTCTGCTATAACTTTAAAACCTAAAGCTTTTGATCGGGAAGGCTTTGATTTCCAATGATTTTTTTTTATTTGTAGAGCCATACACATGTGTCCTCATCAAGTCAGCATCTCTGTTCGGTGGATCTGTTCATATTCTGATGCTGTTTCCTGAATTGATTTGAACACTCTTGTCATTCTCATTCAGCATTTCCTATCATTTTAGACTTTTAACAGCCTTTTGCCTTTAATGTCTTCCTCTTTAAAGTTCAAAAGCACATTCAGTATGACAGTGGTCTTTTATCTCCATATGTACTGTTCTTCAGTTATTATGTTTCTGTCAGAATGTATTCTATTCAGTGTTAATACTTCTGTTTGTGGATCTTGCCTAGAACAATCTTTAAAACAACTGCAAGTGTTTCCTGCTCTACACATGGACCTAACTTTGCTTTATTGATATGCAGATATTGTGAAATGTAATGCAGCTGGAAATAAAGTTTCACCAGAAACATCTCTGTTGGATAAACATGAATTATTGTTGCCTATTTAATTGAATCAAATCAAATTTAATTTAATCAAATCTAATATTTATGAAATCCAAGGGGCCATCAAAAGTGTTGTCTCAATTTATTTTTCTTTTATTATTAACCTACAACTAAAAGCATATATTTGACTAGGTGTATAATCTTAAGTTAAAAAACCGGTTTAAAAACTGATGCCTTTGCCCAAATTTGTGTTTTGTCTCCAACTGAAGAGCATAAACCCCAGACGTCTAGTGGTCACTGCAACGGCGTGAGGAGGGTAAGCATCTTTGTTGTATTAATACTGTAAATTGAAGGTTGTGCAATATTTATTTTAGTGCAACACTAACGTTTTTTGTTGGTTTTGCACATACATTGAAAAGCATTTAGTGTAGATTTTGTTATTTTGATGTAGAAATTGTTCATAGATTTCACAAATAGTTCAAAGGAAACAGCAATATACATTACATAGCAATATAAGGGTTACTGGAATATAAAAATACAAAAATACATATGGAGAGGACTTTCACACTACTCACTGACTAGAGCGGCGTTCAAAACAGGTAAGTTAACTTTTCACTGATTTAATATTTCAATACCTCATTTGTATATATGTTTTAATACCAATGTGTGTTTATATATAAGCTTTTAATTCTTGTGGAAGCTGTAAAATATTTTACATACCCCAGATACTTGAATGGAAGTGTGTATATACAACCGATTATTTTTCATGTAAACTTATACATTATATTTTACAGGTGCACAGGAGAACAGCATCTGACCTTCCAAGGCATCAATTACTCATCCTGGGCTTTCTGGCACAACCACATAGCACTTACAGTCCTGACTTAGATTTTTCTCATCATGGCTTACATCAAGCTCAGATTCATTCATAAGTTCTCATAAGTGTTTTGATTTGAGTTCGCTTTCTGAATGCCCATACATTCTGCTCATACAATATCATTTTGTCCTTTACAGTAAGGATGTAAGGCACTTTCTTTCTTATTCTATTCAAACCTATCATATCATAATATAAGTAAGAGATCCTACATGATAAGGTTATGTTATGTTACGTTTACTGAAATGACTCCATAATCAAGTTAAATCTCTCTTTCGTTGTTCTTCCACTCACAGGCCTGGTGCTGAAACCACGGATAAAAGCTAGAACTTTGCTGATAACGTCATATCCCTTTATTGTACAGATCTCACAGTGGCTTTGCTGGAGCGTATTATAAATGGGATCAAGCCAAATAATCAGCACATAATGAGTTTGAGTAGATGTTATTTTTTATTTTGATTGTTATATTAAACTGTAAATAACATTCTGCCAATTACAGAGTACCATACAAAGTTACAAAGGTAATTGCACAAATGAAAAAGACAGTTTTTAACATTTTTATTAAGTTTTCAGGAAAAAGTGTGTAATTTCTACTTCTCTAGCAGCACCAAACACTGATTTGTTTGAGCGACCCAACATAACATAACAACATAACATAACCTGTTTGACCGTATATTTCTACACATTCTTTGTAAACCATTATTTCAGCAGTTTGTTGATGCTAGTTGTGCAGAAATTCTACACTTTACATTTAGGGAATTGTGAAAAGCTTTGTAAATCCTACCTTGAGACAAATACACATGGGTTTCCCATGAAATCAGATGCACTCCAAATTGAAGTTTGTTTAAAAATAAAAAAAGTATCAAAATGATTTAAGAATCATAATTATATAAAAAGGAAACGCAAGTATATATGTTTAACAAAACATGCCACACTTAAAATGAGATGTGAACTGCAAAATATGCAAAGCAAACTATAAACGGAGTGAAAATCTCACAAAAGCTCATTAACAAAGCATTGTGTGAGCACCTTCATTGTTTGAGCATTTTAATTGTTTACTTTTCATATCAAAGATGCTTTATACTTCTGTTTTTTGAATAGCTGTTTTCATACATTTCTTCTGTTCCATCATATATATATATATATATACACACACACGTATATTTATAAAGATACTGATCCTTGTTGAATATTATTTCCTTCATTACATTAATTAGTGTAAGCTTTCCAACTGGTTTCTTCAATACTGATGACTTTAATACTGTGGGTCATATTGGGGTCTAAGTATACTGGATTTCAACCAAACCGTAAGCAGTGCATTCAATTATAGCAAGATACAGTACAAAAAATCGGATATAAAATATAAACATATGAACAAACGTGATAAACACATGTTCTTAGCCATTTTTGCATTGGCTTCTTCTAACCAGCTGCTGGCGAGGTGATTTTAGTTATCAGGTTCACATAGAATTTACTTGAATTTTTTGGTTAGATGTTATTAGTAATTTAATGAAAACGGACCATTGCATGCAGTGAATGAGAAATAATATACTGAATAGAAGTGATCATAGCTAAGATTGCTGGAAAAAAGCTAAATGTACGTCAATTTGAAAATGCATTTAATTGTACCTAGTTAATACAAGCAAACCAAAGCTAAGCGGCCACTGACTGACCTTAAAATTGAATTCCCTTTATATCCTCAAAAATGTATTTTCATTAATAGTGAAACTGTTTTAGAACTTCCTGGTCGCATAAAAACCATTTATCTTAATTTTTGCATTATAAAGCCCCATTTAACTTTAATATAAAGAAATCCAAATGAATAGCTTTTTTGCAGGACTATTTAACTCTACTGCTTTGGCTTTGAGGTGGTTCTTTAAGACGTTTAAGTATGTTTTGTCCAGTGCACTGCACCAAACGTGGCACTGGAGAGCAAATTGTGGACTTCATGATCTGTAGGGATGTTTTTACAATCAAAACCCTTCACACATGGGCAGCCCCACTGGCCGTACCATCCGGGCCCTCATTGGACAGCGAGGAGGGTGAGCGGGCACTGCGTGGATGGAGCTGAGCAGATGGGATGATGGGAGTGGCCTGACGGTGGCTCACCTGTGCCATGGTGTCATCAGACTCCCAGCGCTCCAGTTCTTCTCTCACCAGCCGGTCCATTTGCTCTCGTTGCAGCTCTGGATCCCGGCCCAACCTCTCATCCTGAGAGCATGAGATTGTATTTCTCAATGGAAGTGACAGATTCTAAAATGTTTTACTCTAATCAACAACTGAACATGAAAAATTACTTAATGCTGATTCTCAAAAGCATTTTACATCTATTTCACCAAATATTTTTGTGTGGTTTTCACTAGGTTTTGTTTCAAATTTGGCGTAAGGTTTAACATTTATATCATCACCTCCATGACTCCATTCAGGATCCGTCCAAGCACATCCCTCCTCTTCATCTTGGCTCTCTCCATGACCTCTAACTTCATGATAACGGCATCAATCTTTGAAACGATGCTGCCGATGGAGTGCTCCATGCGGTCCACTCGACGCACGAGCCTGAAGGGCCACATCAAGCACAACATACTTTTCATTTAGCGCTCTAACATTCAATATATTATGCAAACGTAACGCTAGCTAAAGGATGTTGAGTGACAGGTGATGTTTACACTTGGAACTCCTCGTATGACACGCCTCCTGAGCTGCTGCCACGGCGATGAGAGCTGTGTCCACTGTCCTCATCATCATCCTCCTCCGAGTCATCCTGGCTACGAGAGAAGCTCCGCCCACTCACTGGCCTGGGCAGCGAACTGTGCTCCAGATCCAAGTCCTCCTGGCGAGTGTTCAAGAGATACTAAGCATCCGCTCCAGTGTGATTCAGAGATTTGCTTCTTTATTTGACATACAAATGCAAAAGCTAAACTAATTATGTAAGCATATGTTTTTCCACTCACTCTCTCTTTCTCCAAGTCATCTCTCATTTGCTGGTGCTCGTGTTCAGTCAGTTCCTGATCTCCATCAAGGTCATACTTGGCAAAAATGGCTTCAATCTCAGCATCCGAATGGCCCTTTCTGTGCACAAATCATGTAAAACAGTTTACACTGACAGTTAAGATGCATCTGTAAGGGGTTTAATTGTATCATACAGTGGGGTTAAATGGTTCTCACCCTCTGAGGTCTTGTCGGAGCTCATCAAAGCTGAGTTTGCCTGCAGCCTGGTGTAAACTGTCTGGGATGTCATTGATGGAGGTCTTCCTCAGCTTGAGTTTGACCATCGCCCAGTTATAGCCCTTCTTGATGAGGTCTGTGAATTCCATCTCTGACCTCTGCTGGGCCATGTCAGCTTTCACCTCAGAGTAAGTATCATTGATGATGGCCAAGAACACATTCTGAACAAAACAAAAAGCTAAAGTTAAAAAAGTTTTTATGTAACATTTATTTCAAGTAATTTATGTTATGTTTCTCTAGTGTGTACCAGTAAAATCATGAAGATGAAGAACACAAAGGTGGTGAAGTAAATCGGTCCCAGCACGCTGTCGGCCTTCTCGATTTCTGAGAAGTCAAAATCTCCAAGAATGATCCGGAACTGTGTGAAACTGTGAGCGATGGAAACCACCAAAGTTAATAATATTCATAAAGTATTACAATATTTTCAAAACAAAATGTCTTAAAGGGACAGGTCACCCAAATATAATTTGCTGTTCTAAACCTGTATGACTTTCTTTCTTTTGTTGAACACAAAAGCAGATATTTTGAAGAATGTGGGTAATCAAACAGTTGCTTGTCTCCACTGACTTCCATAGTACTTTTTCAACACAAACAGCTTGAAGCTTGAAGGTGAGTAAATGATGACCAAATTTTCATTTTGGGTGGACTGTCCCTTTAAAAGTAACTAACCAAATAAATTTACTGTTTTATAATTAAATTAATAGTTAAAAACAAATATAAATAAAAAAAAGGAATATTACAAAAAAAAAAAGTGACATGCACATTTCAAATTTTCTTCTCTGTTCCAGCATCCGAATTATCAGAAACAAATTTAAGGCAGGGATTGTAATTAAATTACATTTTCATTAAAAAAAGTACAAATTAAACATATACATGGGTGAATCATACACAATAACATCTATAACATGCATTTAGAAAATAGATAGAAAATAGTTTAATTTCATGATCTTGTATTGATTTTTTTCTAATTAGCTGACAACTAATTGTTATGTTTTGTGTATTACTGTATATTATTATTTATATAATACCATATTCTAAGTATATTCTTGGTTATTGCCTCCAAAACTCACATGCAGGCCTGAAAGGTGCTGAAGTCGTTAACTTGAGTTCCAAACACTAAATACGCCAGCTGAGCGTAGGCCAGGAACACGATGAAAAACATGATAGAGAAGCCCATCAGGTCCTTGGCACAGCGTGACATGGTGGTGGACAGCTGATTCATGGTCTTATTGAAATTAATAAACTTAAAAAGCTGTGGGAAAAGCAAGATGGTTGTATTTTGATTAAGCGACAACAACAAAAAATCATTTTTGCAGTCAAACGTTGAGATAAGACCTCACCTTCACCCATGAGAGGAAGACAATGACGGCAGCCAGGTTGTTGAAGTGAACCTGAAGGCGAGCAAGCGGCTCAAAGTTGGGGTATGTGTTGTGGTTCTCCAGCAGGAAGTGAAGTCTGTGACTGACCGCTGAAGTTCTGCAGATGTTCATAATGATGGCTGGAACACTGAGCTGTGACGACGATGAACAAGATGAGCAAAGACCAATGCGTCATGCTCAAATGACATTGGCTGGAGTAAAGCATACATATGCAGTGTCTCATAATCTATCATTAAGCACTTTGACCTACTGCAACAATGACAACATCCAAGCAGTTCCACAGGCTCTTGAAGTAACGCAAACGATGCAGGCGGATCTCTAGAACTTCTTCCACCAGGTAATACAGCACAAAGAGGCAGAAGGCCACTTCACACATCCCCACAAAGTAGTCCCAGCTGGACACATATCGGATGAGACGCACTGTCTGGAACTGCCAGGAGGTCATAGCGCCCCCTGTGGCTGGAAACTCCACCAGCAACCTACAACAAAGCAGTGAGTGACAGATCTTTGAGGCAAGGCTGCATACAGAGTCAAGAAAAGTAAAGCATGGATGCTAAACTTTGCTATATTTTATTGCATAAAATAACTAGGGCTGGTAATAAAAAAAAAAATATATTAACGTATTTGACTCACTTGCCCAGCCCCAGACCTATGTGGAACATCTGCCATTTTAATATAGTTATTTACATGTTAATTATATATATAATTATATATATTAAATTTGAACAAATGCTAACAAGACAACAATCACAATTCAGTATGCAGTCCATCATGACCATCAACCTTAACTACTACTGGATAATCTTCAAACTTTAACCGTAAATTTCTTTCTTTCTTTTACGTAAATAAACTTTACAAAAAATGGAGTCTGTCTGTTAATGGTTTGGGCAGAATTAATTGGAAAAAAAAAATAATAATAATAATTGGGATTCTTGTTTTAGTATACAATAATTTTTAATTGTAACAATCCAAAATGAGCAGTGAGTCCTGTGCGCTTACAACACACATTCAGTCCATTACCTGACAATACAAAACAGGTTAACATTGCCATTGTAGATGGAGAAGTCCAGGAACACTGCTCTAGTGCCCCGATCCAACCAGAGGTTGTTTTTTAACTCCTGCAGTTGACTGGCTGACTTCTCTCGAGTGCGTGACAGGTCCTGGTAGTAACCTCCACCACCATAAGTCGACACCTGACCCCAGTAGCAGCTCTCACCCAGACTGCTCTCCTCTGAGTATCTCCACCTGACAGATAAACAGCATGATAGACCTGTTCAAGACTAACAATCAACCACTGTTTTTATTATTCAAAATATTCGTCATTTTACATACGCTGTGCCATTTTTCGGTCCGAACGGTGACTTATCCTCATTGGAAGGAGAATAGACACTGTAGCAGTCGTAAACTTCATCCCGCAAGTCCTCATGGACAGAACAGGACTCATTGTGTACTTTGAGTTGTCGGAGACGTGGGACACCCAACAGGAGGTTCTCGTAGTAGATCAAACTCTGGTTTTCTGGCAGGCTCTTGCCGTTGTACCACAACTCCCAGTACATGCCATCAAGAAAGGGGCCTTCTGTGAACTATGAATAATGTTTTCATTAATGTCTGTAATGCAGTAAGAACTAATCAGCAGTTTCCTACTGTAAAAGAGCATTAGTCAGTGGAATAATTACTCTCCAGAAGTCCTCCATGGTTGAAAGGGTCTTGAAGGTCGTGGGTTCTCCGCTTGCCAGTGGTGTATCCAGGAAGAGTTGGGACATGACTTTGGTGTAGTAGTACATGTTGGAGCTCACCATTCCATAGGTTACTAATACAAATATCAATAATGTGTTTTAATCAGAATAACATGTTTTGTTTCTGTAGATGGTAGAGCATATTGGAGAGCAGTTAGATGCTCCTACATTTTCATTATATAAAATGTTGTGATTTTTTAATATGGATGAATTTATTTGTGTTCCTGTAGCTCAAGCTGTAAAGCATGGTGCAAGCCAATGTCGTGGGTTCAGTTCCCAAAGAATGCATTTACTGATCAAATGTACTATACACTGTATATGCAATGCAAGTTGTTACAAAATCTGAAAAGTCTGAAATGCATAAAAGCAAGAGCAGATTCTAAATACTAAAAAAAAATTTTTTTAATGTAACATGGTATCCATTAACATATGTAAGCATGCAACCAATATTCAACCTACATATGCAGAGGGTGACCAGAAAGAGGATGTAGGTAATCATTTCTCGAAGGACGGTTTTCAGGTACATCTCTCTGTTACTGTTGCTCTCACCCAAAAGACGAGTGTCCCACAGCACTGAAACAGACAAAGAAATGAAGAAATACATTTTCCATCAATTCACGAAAAACACGTTTACCTAGTCATTTGAGACTACATTTTCTGACTCTAATTTTTTAATGTGATGCAAAGCTGAATTTTCAGCATCATTACTTCAGTCTTCATTGTCACGCGATCATTCTAATGATCATCTGCTGCTCAAGGAACATTAATATTATCAAAGTTGATAACCATACATTCATGTTTTTGGGGGGTTTAGTTAGAAGGAACAAACTATAAACAGTACACATTAACCAAACACCTTGTCATATTTAAATGTTACTTAAAGGGATACTCCACCCCTAAATGAAAATGTTGTCATTAATCACTTACTCCCACGTCATTCCAAACCCGTAAGATCTTCGCTGATGACTACTGATGGCAGATGGACTATTCTGATGACGTCTTTCATACTTTTCTGGACTTTGACAGTGTAACTTAATTGGCAGTCTATGGGACAGTCACGAGCCTCCCGATTTTCATCCAAAATATCTCAAATTGTGAACAAAGCTTTTACGGGTTTGGAACGGGGTAAGTGATTGGAGTATCCCTTTAAGACAGTATTGTGACCCTTTATAAAGTTATCTTTATGAAAGTGTGACCCATCCTCCTAAGGTAATTAAAGTTTTTCAATACATGTGATTACATATTTGACCTCTCATTTTCTCCAGAATCCTCTTCCCACAGCTGCGGTGTTCTTGTGCTGGTGGAGTTGGATACAGTCCTCTGTTGATCCGCGCACTGACGCCAGAGAAGCTCCCGGGTCCGCTGCCGCTGCTGGACGCCTTGGATACAGACCGCCGGCCGGGGCTCGCCGGGGGCCAGTCCGCTTCCATCATCCCTTCCTCCGGTTCGAATCCTGGGTTATCCCGGCTCCATGCCCGTCGGGAGCTGGAGGTGGGTGGAGAGGTGCTCTCATCGGGCACTCCAAGGCCCACTTCTTCATGATGCATTTTTTCCATTTCGATGCCTTCATAAGGCGGAGAGGATGCGGGGGCAGCAGGGGCAGATGCCGCCTGGGCCTGCGGTGCTTGAGGAAGGACGCGACTGGAGTTCATCGTGTCATTTACAGTAACTGGATATGATCAAACATCTTCATTTCAGTCGCTCTTTAGCCGGAAGCTAGTGCAAAATAATGCCAAAACAAGATTCAGAAAGTCTCGAATTCGATTTCTTCCAAGTCAAGGATATTGAATAGTTATTGTTTCTGTTTTTAAAAAACTCAAAATCCACTTTTACGACGTTATGCAATAGAAAAATGCGAGAAAATCCGAGTGAAAAATGCATACCACATCAAAGTCCACAGAAAGGTAACGTTATTTGTCAGGAAGAAGAGACGCTTTGAAAAATAAGAATAGTTTAAGTTATACTTGCATGTTTTTCCTCAAAAATAACTCTTGGTCACTTCAGTCCAGCTTTTGTGAGAGGGGAGAAAAACAGTTCCCTCTCGAGGCGGTAACTCAACATTACGTCAGCTAAGACGTATATGGGAACTCTTCCCTTCTCCACTTTCACTGAAATCTTATTGGCTAACGCCAGCTGGGGACAGCTGGCCAATTGACGCGAAGCATGCAAATACTGGCGGGTAAGCGTGCAGTATAAAATGCATGGGCGCGAAAATTACGTCAGAATCTCTTTCTTCACGCTAGAAGTCTTATCTAAGTCATCGTGGAAGTTGCAATAGAGGACTACTCACCCTGTTTTTCCTCTCCGCATCCGATGGCTGCTAATGCTAGATTCGGACCTTCACCAGTTCTGTGTGACCTGCCTGGGATTCTCAGACGGACCACACTTGCGCCCACTGTACCGAGCTGCCAGTGCGCGCCCTCAGAGCCAGAGTGGCTCGGAGGACGGTGGGAATGAGGCCCACTGCCGCCAGCGAGCCGCTGGTGGGCCCTCCCCCGCCCGAAGACGAGTTTGACGTCGGCGTGGTGGACTATAGCTTCCGCGAACTTCGTCCTCTTCGGAGCTGGCGAGGAGAACGACTCCATGTCGCTTCGACGTCGAAAAAGGTTTGGGCCTCTCAGTGGGACCGCCCCGACCAAGAGGGCCCTGAGACCTCCAGGAGAAGCTCGTCAGGGTCTTCGGAAAGGTCGTCACGGAGCTGAGTCTCGTTTGCAACGCACATGACGAGCCTGTGATAGGTAACTAGTACGGTGTACATTTTAGGACATCCTCAGACCTCAGTCATCAAATGAAAAGGCGTCATGCCTCAGACTAAAAGGCTTCAGTCATCGGACAAAACGGCATCGCGTCTCTGACTGAAAAGCTTCAGGTCTCAGGAAAAACGACGTCAGGTGTCAGGTCTCATACAATTAACGTTAGGCATCAGACGAAACAGACTCAGAAAAAAAGTCATCAGACGAAACGGACTCAGACAAAAAGTCATCAAACGAAAAGGACTCAGGTGGAGAATCGCGTTGCCCCGCCCCATGTGACGTCACACGCACGCCGTTCACAGGAAGTAGTAATGGTTGATTGATGGCAAAAGGAGGTAAGCAGCGTCTGATATTTTATATTTTATTCAAATGTTACACTAATTAAGTTATATAGGGAAGAGAACATGCTTTTCGAGAGTATTGTGTGCACGTTTAAGAAGTTAGTTAGCCATATTGCAACTAGCCAGCTTTTATTTTGGCCAAGTAGTAAAATTACCCTTACGAAAAAAAAACATGATTTTACTATCAAAAACCACAAATAAATAAATAAATAAATAAATAAAACACATGGTCGATATAGTTAAATCATGGTATCCACAGATTAACCATGGTTTTGCTACTCACCATAGTTTAACCATGGTGTTTGTAGTAAAACTGTGGTTATACAAATGGTACGTTAATCATTACACTAAAAAAACAATGTTACTACACTTTTACTATAATAAAACCACAATGCATTAAATATAGAAAAACTGTTGTTTCATCTCATAAATAATTATAACAATTATACGTATAAAACTTATACTTATTTAACTTTATAATGGTTTATAAGTCTTATATCGTGACATTATTTATTTAAAATATATACAGTATCTTACTATCTTATTGATATTACAATAAATATTGTTAAAATCAAAAGTGCCATATTACACATTCATCTAATCAGATATTTGATATGTTGGTTGTTTAAGGAAAAATAATATTTTTATTTTCATTATTATTGTTGTAATTATGTATAGTGGTATTTGCCTGCTTTGAGTAAAGTAACAAAACAACAATGCCAAGATATGAGACTTGTATTATATCTAAGGGAAACATTCTATTGTAAGTTAAGTGGATGCATTATATTCATTGCGTATTATAAATCATAATCTTAAATGCTATAACCACAAATAAGTAAACATTATAACACATTAAAACTGTTGTTATGATTACTCATGAGATGATATGACATATTACAAAGTTTTTTTTCTAATACATTATGCATTCATCATAATGCCATAAGAATTCTCTTATAATTTGTTTTAAATACGGGCTTCATAGGAAGTGTTACCGTTAAGTTTAATCGATAATGTACTTCTTCACTGATGTTATACAATATCCTTATACAAATGGAAAAAAAATGTTTACAGCATCTAATGCTTTTATCTTGGAGTGAAACACAACTAAGAAGATGAATAAAATCAAGTGAGCCACAGAGATGGCATCGTCCAAGAGCACAGGCATGTATTTTTCTTTTTTCTGCATTGGTAAGAAAACTATTAACTCAAAGAAAGTATATGTAAACATTTAAACATCATATACTAATAATGAACAAGAGTGCAGATTAAGTAACAAATATATAAATGAAAACCACCCAAGATCAGTAAACAATCTTTAACTATTACTGTATTCATTTTATATTAAGGGAGTTCATCCAGAGGCAGCGAGTGAACTTTGTGTCCTGAAACCAGAATCAGTTGGGAAGAATGGAACCAAGTCTACCCAATTAAAAGGCTTACACAGGTAATTCACAACTCTGTTTGTGTGTGTGTGTGTGTGCGCACAGCTATAGCTTAATGTCTTCATGACTCATCATTTGTGTTCATTTCTTTAGGTCCCCTTCCAGATGCTGATGTCTTGGCTTCTGGTGCAAAACTACGTCAGATTAATCCCAAGCCTTTGCTGCCGCAAATACTTGAGGGCATGTCAAAAGTAGAGTTGTACCTCTTGGCAGTCCACTTTCATTCCAGTGTCCCCGTATAGCTGCAGGTGTTCCTGATCTTAATTTCCCCCCACTACCTGTGCTTGGTTTTCAGTTTGGCTGTAATTTTAAATTTGGCCAGACGGACGAGTGCATGATCCATCTGAAACATTCGTTTGGACTAGTGGAGGTAAAAAGCACCTCTGCTGAAAACATTGCTCAGGTTCCATTTATGAAAATTCAAAGAGGACTAGCCAAACTTAAAGAGACCCATAAGTACTACTGGCAGGTACAAGGTCAGACTGCAGTGACTGGTCTACACTGGTGTGACTTTGTGACTGACACACAATCAGATTTCATAATACAGATGATCTGGCGAGATGATGCCTTCATAACATCAATGAAAGTACTGTTATAACGTTTATCTGGATGTGTATCTTTCAGTGGTATGAATGGACAGATTCTGTTCATATTATAGTATGAACCTAAGATTTATTTTTACATTCATAGTAAATATATACTTTATGTAGTTGAGTAGTATGTAGCATATTTTGTAGTAGATCTTTGATAACATATTAGATACATCACAAATTATAACAATAAATATATTGTACTTGCTATTAATTAGATAAATGTACATACCAAGGTGAATACTTTTTGTATGAAATCTTCTGTAATGTATATGATATGCATATTCTTTTACTACTTGCGTATATTTACATTTGATACATTGTGTGATATAACAAAGAAGATTTTTTTCATGAGTTATTATAAAAATACTTTTCATTGTCAACTATTTCATTGTGTCTGTGAAATTATTTTCAGGGACATTTTATTTAAATAATTTCATTATACAAAATATACAATTTTACATTACAATAAAAAAAGGAAAAACACATTTAATGGTGGTAGGTATGCATTGCAACTAACTGAAAAGGTAAAAAAATGTAATAAATAAAAAACTACTATCAAATGTTAACACTGTAACACTACTATTGTAATAATATAGATTCACTGCTCAAGAAACATTGGTCCCTGATAATAAACCATAAAACAGCAATTATGCCAGATCTGATTAATTCTTCCTGACAAGGTGAGTGGCACAACAGAATCCCAGATGTGTATTTCCTTGACCCTTCGAATCACTCTTTCCACCAGAAGTCTGAGGCGTGCAGTGGTCCTGTGTTTTTTCACAGTCCTGTTTGCTGAACTGCTTGGCACATTTGAAAGGTGGAATGATCCGTCTAGCACCAATACTGGAGAGCATATATTCAATAGTGAACCCCTTGTCTGCCATAACCACATCTCCACTGCACCACACAGAGCTACCCCAACCAGACCTTTGAATGTGGTAGTGCACTTATAACTTCAGAGTGGAGTTTCAGTGATGTAGGGCTTTCACAGCAGATTTCTGTACAGTCCAGGATGACATGCAGGTTTTGATTGAACGAACAGTAATTCTCTGGCATGGAGGAGCTTATTTGTTGCCTGGAAATCTAAATGGGTAGTGAATCCAGGTAATCGTCCTGCTCAGCATAGCCACGCTTACCCAGAAAATGTCAGCGATAACTTGATTGACTGAAACAAACAAATATATATTTAATTATAAGACAGAACCATTGTATTTACAAAATCATTTAATTCAACAACTGGTGTTAGACTCATACAGGTATGTTATAATTAGACCAAGATTTCAATCTAATAACTTGAAAGAATTTGCTTTACCAAGACGTAAAGTGACCATGGTTTTATTATAGTAAAAGTGTAGTAACATGTTTTTTTAGTGTAATGATTAACGTACCATTTGTATACCCACAGTTTTACCACAAACACCATGGTTAAACTATGGTGAGTAGCAAAACCATGGTTAATCTGTGGATACCATGATTTAATTTTGTGTGTGTGTGGTTTTTTTTATATATAGTAAAATCATGTTTTTTTCGTAAGGGTAATTTTACTACTTGGCCAAAATAAAAGCTGGCTAGTTGCAATATGGCTAACTAACTTTTTAAACGTGCACACAAGACTCTCGAAAAGCATGTTCTCTTTCCTATATAACTTAATTAGTGTAACATTTGAATAAAACTGTTAAAATATAAAATATCAGACGCTGCTTACCTCCTTTTGCCATCAATCAACCATTACTACTTCCTGTGAACGGCGTGCGTGTGACGTCACATGGGGCGGGGCAACGCGATTCTCCACCTGAGTCCTTTTCGTTTGATGACTTTTTGTCTGAGTCCGTTTCGTCTGATGACTTTTTTTCTGAGTCTGTTTCGTCTGATGCCTAACGTTAATTGTATGAGACCTGACACCTGACGTCGTTTTTCCTGAGACCTGAAGCTTTTCAGTCAGAGACGCGATGCCGTTTTGTCCGATGACTGAAGCCTTTTAGTCTGAGGCATGACGCCTTTTCATTTGATGACTGAGATCTGAGGATGTCCTAAAATGTACACCGTAAACTAGACTCGTGGCTCCTCCAGTCGAGCTGCTACCAGATGGCATTTAGGCATGCAAGAGCTCGTGGTGAAAGCGTGGGCTGCACCCCAATCGGCGCGCACCCACTCTGCTACGAAGGCCATATCACGCACGTGGACGGGACGGAAACCCTCCCCCCCCCCGTCTAGGAGACTGTTACCACACACCTGTGCTCGTCTCCCTCTGCTTTTGGTCCGGACCACAGTCTAGAAAGAGCAGAGATGCAGCTTCTGCTCTTCATGCCAGGGCAATACTCAAGGTGTTTCAGGCAAACGGCGGCACAGTAGCGCTGACGTCATCAGGATCTGCACGCGGCAACTGATCTCGCGCTGATTGCTACTAAGCGCTCTGCTCAGCTGTTTCACGGAGCTCATGGTCATCTTTACAGGCACCTATGGCTTACCCTAGCTGTCCTGAAAGACGCAGACCGTAGGCCGCTCCTAAACGTTCCAGTTGCTCCCTCCGGCCTCTTTGGTGACGTCATGGAGCTATTCTCAGAGACGCAGAAAGCGCGCCAAAGTATGAGCCATGTGATACCCCGTCGCTCACCCCAGTCTTCTCTGCGAGATTCTTATGCACCGGGTCAGGCTCTAAAACCCAAGTATCCCAGAGTGCAGTCTGGACGATGGGGCGGGGCGACACGTTGGGGCGGAGCGACACGTGTCGCCCCGCCCACCTCAGCGGTTATTGGTTTATGATTAAGATGAGCTTATTGGTGTACAGATGAGTGACGATTTTACAGCTTATTGGTATAGAGAATTATGACGCTATTAGCAGGATTGGAATGCGGAAGTAGACACTAAGATGAATAAACTTTTAATAAAATTAAAAAGTGAATATACATGTTGTGTTTTTGCATTCATTGTTGCATTTCCACAACATCCCGTATAAATACAAAGAGTTTTGGATTACGACGAACAGAATAAAAATAAATGGTCTACTCCCTCAATGGCTGTAGTGTAGACGCTACCTCGGCATTACTCGCTGGTTTGAAAATGACACGGCAATATTATGCGAAGTATGGTTACGTAGATAGTCATGGAGTACCTTGATTTATATATTCAAATAATATATACATACATATATATGTGTGTGTGTGTATATATATATATATATATATATATATATATATATATATATATATATATATATATATATATGTGTGTGTGTGTGTGTGTGTGTCGTGTGTGTAGCAAATTGTCACCAGTCTCTGAACGTCACCAATAATATTCTGAACATTCCCTTGGCCCCTACGAAAATTTACTATGGTTCTGCTACAGTAACTATAGTAAAACTATGGTGTTTTTATAATTACAGCTCACAGTAACAATAAATCCATGGTTACTTTTTGCAAGGAAGGAACAATACAGGTTCTAAAGAACTTGCCCAAAAACACTTGTTACTTTCTGTTATTTGTTTTCTGAACTGCACTACTGAAAACCTCATTAATCCTCACAATCCTGTCACAACTAAACTAAGAATCCATTATGAGCAATGCATAGCAAATCATGTTATCATCAAATATGAGAAACCTTAAAGAATGATAGACTGATGTAAATGACTGAAACCTGTTGTCATGCACGTGTTTTCCATAGCTTTTTTATTAAAACATTATACAGTGCAAAGTTTAACTTTAAATTACATCAATTAATAATCAAAACCAGTTGATCTCAGCCCATTCTCTATTTCCCTTCAATGAACTTAACACACAAATGTGTTTCATGCCGCAAAAAAAAAAAAAAAAAAAAAAAAAAAAAAACAGTCCTTGGAACAAAATCCTGTGTAAACAAAAGCCCAGAAGATCACCACGCCGGTCTCTTCCCTGTACCCTGGGTTAAACTTGAAAAGGGCTCTGCACTGCAAGTGTTCCCTGATGCTGTACATCCGTCTGAACTCGTTCCGGTCAGGAGACAGGAGGACAATTCTTCCAGTTGGCCACAACTTATAGTGTAAAGACAAAATACATGAAAGATAATAATAATAATAATACAAAAAAAGTTTAACAGCCTTCTACTACAAAATTCAATTGGAGAATGAGCATTAAACGGGGAAATCTTACTCTCTAGCCAGGCAAACTGTGCCGCTTTCCGAAAAACTTCGGAGCACATCCCTAAACCATCTGCAAACCAGAGAAAGTGTCAAATATGCAGAGTCACCCGCCGACAAAATAACTTCCCTGAGGATTTCCAGTGGAAGCTGTTGAATCAAAAACATACATAGGTTTATTTATATATGTATATAAAAGTTATTAAACATTATATAAACACTGACTACAGACAACCTTGCTTTAAACAAACTCTCATTAAAAACTCTATAGATTGTTGTCACAACTGCATACTCATTCTTTTATAATAACACTAATAAAATGTTAATATATACAGTACTGTGCAGAAGTATTAGTGTTAGTATTTTCACATTGAAAAAAAACTGTTTTAAGCCAATTATTTATATATTTTGCTGTTGTGTGTCAGTAGGATATATTAGTTTACATTTCCACACATTCATTTTGCCATTAATTGTAATAATCCAGTGAGATATTTGTATATATTTGTATGCATGATCCACATGAAGATCTTTTACATTGAATATAAATATTTCTATCTTATATGGTGAACAAAATCCACATTAGATCGCAAACAGAAGTTATTTAAAAAACTTGCTGCTGTCTGAAAATGAATTAAGCTGAAATGTTTTTAAATGTCTTTGATGCTGATGTTAACTGATAGTTATATATTAAATAATCCACAGTATTGACCAATATAGTACTTGTACATAATACCAATTTCACATCTGAACAACTATGTAGCTGTAATAACTAAAATACCTCTGCATGTACACACATATGTAATTATTAGTTCTTAATGAATGTATGTGCACAAATAACCTGCTTTGCTGGACTCTGCCTGAAGACATGGTGAATGGTGAAGTTCTCCTCAGTGGTTGAGCTCTAAAAGAACAAATGTCAAGAGGTAGGTATATTGCTAGATATAGTACAGAGTAATGTTTCATGTAGCAACATTCAAACAGCTACATACATTTGCGGAGTAAAGCTGTCCAGGAGAACAGAACACCACCACCTCCTGATCATGTCATCCTGAAAAAAAAAAATAATAATAATAATATACACACAAAAATCATGCATGTCTGTTCAAATAACTTGACAAATGTGATGCCATACCTCTGTAAAATCGAACCTATGAACTAAAGCATACCTGTCAAGTTTTGGATTTGAAAATAAGGGAAATTTTCCAGCGCCCATTGCGAGCAGTCCCACCACCCCAACAAAGCTCCAGTATCCCTTACATTTTAAGACAGGTGTTATAGCCCAAATTAAAACACAAAAGGGTATATATGAAGAGCATTTATTTAAAGGCTTATTTGCATATTTTCTGTTAATTTAACATTGCTTGTTTTTACATTTACATTTTATTTTAATTCCACACATTCTTTTCATTTCATATTGCTTTTCTTTAACAGTTTTTCTTTTCATTTCACATAACTTTTCTTTTACTCTTTTAGTGAGTTGTTGTACCAATTCGTTGCAGACTTTGCATTCTTTAAAAAAGTAAATTCGCTGTCCCATTTATCACGGTATTTACACATGGGTTTTGGTTTTTTGGCAGGTGTGCCTTCACTCTCTATTGTAGAATCCATCATCCGTCTCTGTTTTTTCTTTTGTTGTTGTTGTTTTTCCCACGTTATAACTCATGTCATCTGACCTCACACACCCCTCGCGACAGGCTACTACAGGTGGGAGTTATCGCGAGACTAGTGACAGAGCTCAGATTGGGAATGTTTTTATTATTATTATTTTATTAATAACGCAGGTAAAAAAATAAAATAAATAAAAATACGGGAGATTTACGGGAAAATACTAATACGGGAGGACGGCGGGAAAGAAGGGTAAAATACGTGACTTTCCCGGCCAAAACGGGATACTTGACAGGTATGACTAAAGCCATGTACAGAGTGTATTGTATGGAAGCATATGGGTAGCATTATTCAATTTGGGATGTAATATGCAAAATGACAATGCAATATGTAAAATGGCAATGCATTTCTGTATTTACATTTACATTTTCCAATACATTTGTGCAACGTTTGGTGCAAAATGAAAATGAAAATTAAATTACATAATTTTCATTTGCCATTTACTACACCAGTTTTAATATGTAAAATGAATATTAATTTTAACGCTTTATAAGTTGCAAAATTAAAATGAAAATGTATTACAGAAATGATTAGATATGTCTAACATGTTAAAGCAAAAACTGTGGCAAAATGATCATTTAAATGCTATTTTTCTTAATTGCATTAACACTCACAGTCAAGACACTTACGATTGCATTTTCATTCGGTGTCCCGCAATGAATGTAGCAAAACTCAATGTGCACATTGAAAATGCATTCCGAGCCGATCACGTGTCCCCGCCCTCGCGCCACGTCAATCATTGTGTGAACAAGGCGGGGCTTACAGAAGGTCAGAGACTCAAGTCTCAAGAAGAGGATTCAAGTGAGAGAACATGGACAAGACAGTTGGTCCGTGTATGTTTTGATCATTTCGGTTTATGGCTTCAATATTTAATTCGGACTTGTGGGCGGAGCTGAAACGCTGCTTTCATCTGATTGGTCGAATCGGATCGGTTTTCATCTGACAGCCTTCAGCTCGGTCTTCTCATTCTTTCAGGCAGAATAAGAGTCAGTGCGAGTGAAGCACTGTAATGTCTGAAACCACCGCTCACTGTTAATTAGCATAATATTTGAATCAGATGTAGCTGGGCACATAATTCGTGCTGCTGAGACCTGCAAATTATTTCTAGGTTGTAGTATTGTATGAATATTGTCCCACTGATTAATACAGTGCAAATAGTTCTGTCCCTTTGGATAACAGTGAAGTGGAAATTAAAATCAATAATAGACTGAACAGTTCCATGTCTGTAACATTTACCACTCTCATCTTTTAAGTCATAAGGCACTAGGTATGTGTGTGTGTGTGTGTGTGTGTGTGTGTGTGTGTGTGTGTGTGTGAGAGAGAGAGACATTAATAAATAATTGTAAAAATTAATATAGTTAAATTTCTAAATAAAAATAGTAAAATTAGCTCTATGCTGCTCAGTGCTCCTGTAGCCTACCCCAGAGCGCCCTCTCGCGGCTGCAGACGGTAATGTTTTCTCTTGGTCTTGAATAAATGTGACATGTAGTCCAGTGCGACTTATATATGTTTTTTTCCTCGTCATGACGTATTTTTGGACTGATGCAACTTATACCGAAAAATACAGTTAACATTATTATTATTATTTATTATGAGAGTAATTGACACAGACTAGAACTTTAATGTTTCACCCAATTCAGCTCATATCTTTAGACTCGTCCGACTCGTGTTGCTTGTATAACTGGCCAGACTTACCTTCCCAAAAAATCCTATTTAATTTTATTTCATAAATTTAACTATATTTATTTCCACTTTACTGTTATCCAAAGGGACAGAACTATTTGCACTGTTTTTATCAGTGGGACAATATTCATACACTACTACAACCTAGAAATAATTTGCAGGTCTCAGCAGCACGAATTATGTGCCCAGCTACATCTGATTCAAATATTATGCTAATTAACAGTGAGCGTAGTTTCAGACATTTCAGTGCTTCACTCGCACTGACTCTTATTCTGCCTGAAAGAATGAGAAGACCGAGCTGAAGGCTGTCAGATGAAAACCGATCCGATTCGGCCAATCAGATGAAAGCAGCGTTTCAGCTCCGCCCACAAGTCCGAACGAAATATTGAAGCCATAAACCGAAATGATCAAAACATACACGGACCAACTGTCTTGTCCATGTTCTCTCACTTGAATCCTCTTCTTGAGACTTGAGTCTCTGACCTTCTGTAAGCCCCGCCTTGTTCACACAATGATTGACGTGGCGCGAGGGCGGGGACACGTGATCGGCTCGGAATGCATTTTCAATGTGCACATTGAGTTTTGCTACATTCATTGCGGGACACCGAATGAAAATGCAATCGTAAGTGTCTTGACTGTGAGTGTTAATGCAATTAAGAAAAATAGCATTTAAATGATCATTTTGCCACAGTTTTTGCTTTAACATGTTAGACATATCTAATCATTTCTGTAATACATTTTCATTTTAATTTTGCAACTTATAAAGCGTTAAAATTAATATTAATTTTACATTTTAAAACTGGTGTAGTAAATGGCAAATTAAAATTATGTAATTTAATTTTCATTTTCATTTTGCACCAAACGTTGCACAAATGTATTGGAAAATGTAAATGTAAATACAGAAATGCATTGCTATTTTACATATTGCATTGTCATTTTGCATATTACATCCCAAATTGAATAATGCTACCCATATGCTTCCATAGTATTGTTACAATCCACAAAGAACAATAAAATGAGCAATTTATAACAATTATTAACAATAATTATTCAAATTGAACGTACCATGGATAAATAAATGATCGAACATCGCATTTCATATTATAAGATATTTACACAACCACCTTTACTCACCTCAAGCAATCAACGGAATAGCGTTATTACTCTGCTGCTGTAGTTGCCACCGTTCTGTTTGTTTCAACGCAAACTGCCCCCTGCTGGCTCGGAGGAAAATGTCAAAGGCGGGGAAAACAAATATGGGCGGGGCGACACGTGTCGCTCCGCCTCGAAGTGTCGCCCCGCCCCATCGTCCAGACTGCACTCTGGGGTTACTCCTAAAACCAGCTAAAATAACCCGCTGTGGCACCCCGCTCTGAATCGGACGCTCGTTTCTGCCAAAACCAGCAGTGGTAAGAGCCTTGAAGGTAACGTCAGGGTCAGTTGAGGATCTCGCGCCGCGAGAGAGCCAGCGCGCCATACGAGCCGTCTCCCTGACGGTGAAAGAGTGAGTGAGCGGGAGGCCCCGCCCCCAAGCGCCATGTTCATATGCATCATGTCCCCCATTTCCTTCGGGCGACGATTGCTATGTCTGTTTGAATGCTGTTTGTGTGAGTTCCACAATAAAAGCAGGTATACAATCAGCGAAAGAGCTTTACTGCCTCTTACACTCATCTCTGTGTCACTCGCCCTGTCTCAGAACAGTGCAGAGCCACAACCCATGATTATACTGGCCTCGCAAGAGTTGCCAACACCACATAAACACGGTGTCACCCTCAATGTTCAGATGCATCATGTCCCCCATGTTTCTTCGGGCGACGATTGCTATATGTCTGTTTGAATGCTGTTTGTGTGAGTTCCACAATAAAAGCATGTTACTATCAACTAAAGAGCTTTACTTACTCTTACACTCATCTCTGTGTCACTCGCCCTGTCTCAGAACAGTGCAGAGCCACAACCCATGATTATACTGGCCTCGCGAGAGTTGCCAACACCACATAAACACGGTGTCACCCTCAATGTTCAGATGCATCATGTCCCCCATGTTTCTTCGGGCGACGATTGCTATATGTCTGTTTGAATGCTGTTTGTGTGAGTTCCACAATAAAAGCATGTTACAATCAACAAAAGAGCTTAACTTCCTCTTACACTCATCTCTGTGTCACTCGCCCTGTCTCAGAACAGTGCAGAGCCACAACCGATTATTATAATGGCCTCGCGAAGGAGCGAGAGTGCCAACACCACAAAGACATATGCATCATGTCCCCCACATCACTATGGGTGACAATTGCTATATTTGTTTAAATGATGTTTTTGTGAGTAAAAATTGTACTAAAGAAGCATATATACAAATTCTTGCACCCAACGTTGTGTCACTCGCCCTGTCTCAAACAGCGCAGAGCCACAGTCCATGATTATAATGGCCTCACGATGGCGCAAGAGTGTCACACCATGGCCCGCCCTCCCGCCAGTGCTTCCAACCTCGCGGGGGCGGGGCCCTGATTAAAAGAAGCCATCAGTGGCTGTAGACGTAACGCGTCCGCCGTGTCATCTCATGGACGGTAAGAGGGCTATCCCGGGCGTTTCACCGTGGATACTGGGAATAATTCACGACGGATATTCTCTCCAATTCAAACGCAGACCTCCCCGCTTCAATGGCGTGGTCCCGTCACTGACTTTGCCCCAAAACCGTCCTGTTCTGCGACAGGAAGTTCTCAGTCTGCTCGAGAGAGAGCGATAGAGCGAAATTTCCCCTCAGATCGAGCGGAATGCGCATGTTGAATTATCTGGACGATTGGCTGATTTTAGCCCACTCAGGAGATGTGCTATCAGTCACGTGGAAACAATGCTTCGCCGTTGGATACGCTGGGACTGCGTGTGAATATGCAGAAGAGCGTGTTTTTACGAGTCGGACTGTAACATATCTGGGAATATGTTTGGACTCGATGGCGATACAAGCCCATCTCTCTCTAGAGCATTTCATCGACTCTGCGCTGTTTCTGACTGGGCAGGTCGTTTGCACTGAGGGAATTTCAGAGGCTTCTGGGACTGATGGCGGCGGCTTCTTCAGTGTGCCATCTGGGTCTGCTACATTGCGGCCGCTACAGTTTTGGCTATAACTCGAGTTCCGCCGAGGGCGTGGTCTTCGGTCCACAAGCACTTACGGTCATTCACAGTTGCGTCAGCACTCTGAGACCGTGGAACAGCCCGGATATGTTCAGCCCAGGAGTTCTTTTCTCTGCGAATCTAGGCTGGGGAGCAGTGCGTCTGGGCCTGTGGTCGGAGTCACAGAGAAGGTGACACATAAACCGTTTGGAATAATGGAAGCGGTGTCCTAATATCCCTGCAAGCCTTTCGGTCGAGATTGGAGCGGAAACATGTACTGATTCAAACCGACAACACGTCTGTGGTCTCGTACATAAATCGCCAGGACGGCGTGCGCTCCAGGGCTCTATTCAAACAGGCAGCGAGTTTCCTGTTGTGGGCGGACCGACACTTAATCTCCATAGGAGCGTCGCACATCCCCGGTACTTTGAACCGTGGAGTGAGCATGCTTTTGAGGAACGGGATTCCTCAAGGAGATGTTGGCTTCACCCAAGATCAGATCTAATGATTTGGGAGGGAGGAAGTGGATTTGTTTGCCACGAGCGAGAACACGTTTGCTATCTCACTCCCCCTGCTGGGAGATGCTCTGACATCGCGCTGGCCGGAAGCCAGGCTTACACATTCCCTCCTGTGAAGATTCTGCCTGTGTTGTGCAAAATCAGGGAGGAGAAAGCATCAGTTATACTCGTGGCCCCGAACTGGCCGAATCAGCCCTGGTTCGCGGACCTGAGAGAGTTACTGATGGCTCCCCCATGGCGAATCCCCCTCAAGCAGGACCTGCTGTCTCAGGCGAATGGCACAATATAGCACCCCAGCCCCGAGCTGTGGAACCTTCATGTGTGGCCGCTGCGGGGACCCTAATGAGCGGGACTCTCTGCACTGACGAGTGCTAAACACACTTACTGAGACGCGAGCATCATCAAACATTCGCTGCTACGCGCAGAAGTGGTGAGTTTTCACAAAATGGTGCGAGAACATTTATATTGACCCGGGGACCTGTTCCGTGTCGGATGTTTTGCGCTTTCTACAGCACAGTTGGATAGCGGGAGTTTGAAACCATCCACGCTGAAGGTGTATGTGACCGCTATTGCCGCTTTCGTTCCCCGGTTACGGGTAAACGATCGGTAAGCACGCTCTGGTATTCAGTTTTCTCAGGGGAGCAAGTCGATTGTGTACTTCATGGCCGCCCTCCGTGCCGCCGTGGGATTTCGCTCTAGTTTTGAGGGCTCTATCTCTTATTACCGTTCGAGCCATTAGCTTCGATTGCGGTTAAGGAGCTTCCCTGAAGACTGCCTTGCCTCTTGCTCTCGCCTCAGCGAAGTGCCTTGGAGAATTCGTGAGTGTTGGTGAACGATATTGCATTGGTTTCGGGCCTGGCGACTGTAATGTCATTCTCCGGCCGAGACCGGGTTTCGTTTCTAAGTCACTCTATACACCGTTTTGTTTCCCTGCCCGCCTTATCTGTTGAGCCGTCAGCCTCGCGTGACGCTGATGCTCAGAGCGCCAGTACCCTGGTTTTACGGATGTATATGAATTGCTCGGCCGCCTTTCGTCAGTCGGACCAGCTGTTCGTGTGCTTGGTGGATGTAATAAGGGACGTGCTGTTTCTAAACAGAGACTTTCTCACTGGATCGTGGACGCTATCAAATGCCAGGGGAAGGATTACCCCCTCAACATCAGAGCTCATTCTGCGAGGACATTATAAATGCTTCCTGATGGGCCTGGTCTAGAGGTATGTCTGTCCAGTATTTATGTTTTGCTGCTGGCTGGTCTTCCCAGAACACAATCGCCAGGTTTTACAAGCTGGATGTACCCTCTGTAGCGTCACATGTTTTTCGGTGAGTTAAATTTTTATTCATTAAAGCTGTTATAACCAGCTATACAGTGGTTACCATGGCTGCTAACTCTGTGTTATGGTTTAAATGGTTTATGCAGCAGTCACCGCAAACGCCGTCGACTCTGTTTAACTCTCATGCTTGAGTGCTTATTGCTTGTGTCTGCCCTGGTTAGTGCAGATTTCGATATGTTGCTTGAAGTTATGCATATTTTGTTAGGGTCGGAGCAGATGTCTCATTGGCCTAGTTCCGCCTATCAGATGCAAGCACTCTTAGCGACACGGCCATTGGCTAGAACTGTACTGCTTGTGTGAGGGTGATTGACTCCGTTCAGGGCTTATCTTCACTGCTCTCACGGCGGGATTTTATACAGTTCCCATATACGTCTTAGCTGACGTAATGTTGAGTTACCGCCTCGAGAGGGAACGTCTCCGGTTACTATCGTAACCTCGGTTCCCTGAGAGGCGGGAACGAGACATTACGTTAGCCGCCGTGGTCGCTGTTTGATCAGCTGTGCTAGCGTTCAGTCGTGATTCTGACGTAATTTTCGCGCCCATGCATTTTATACTGCACGCTTACCCGCCAGTATTTGCATGCTTCGCGTCAATTGGCCAGCTGTCCCCAGCTGGCGTTAGCCAATAAGATTTCAGTGAAAGTGGAGAAGGGAAGAGTTCCCATATACGTCTTAGCTGACGTAATGTCTCGTTCCCGCCTCTCAGGGAACCGAGGTTACGATAGTAACCGGAGACGTTTTCCTGTCCACACTCAGCCATCTTGTTCTGTTCCCAGTTGTTTCCAGTCTGGAGGAGTCCAGTTTCACTGACATCAACCTCTGGAAACCTCTCCGTCGCCTTTATTTAATGCAGCTCCTGCCTTTCTGTCCACCACCTTCACTGACACTTACAAAATCATTCAAACGTGCGCTCAATAAAAATATAAGAAATGAAAAACGTAATTTTGTAAATGGTTTACAGCATTAAAATAATTTGTAAATAGGTAAAAAAAAAAAGTTATAAAATAATGACCGCACATTTGTATCATTAGGTCTAAAGTGACTATACATTTGTTTTAATCGCTTTAGAACTACGCGAATTCACACACTCTGTTGTTGTTGTTTGCGACTCTTGCTGCCAGGCAACAAGATTCTCTCCAGGATTGGATGAGAAGTGTGTGACGGTTCGATGAACCAATCACAACTTCAAACCAAAAAACTGTACTACTGTAAGCAACTGTATAGGCAAGATGTAGCGACTACTAGGGTCTCTTAGCTATATATATTTGCTATATATCAGTTAATTACCACAGAAGTTAAGTTTTAAATAATGACTTCCAAAAGTACTGTAAAACATACGAATATAAGGGGAAACTGCTATGGCTAAAGCAGACCTTTGATACTATTTATAAAAAGATAGTAAAGTTTGTGGTCAAACTTTAAGTTTAAAATGTTAATTTAAGTAGAAAATAGTTCTCTAAATAAAATGTTCTGTTATTCATGTATATAGCGACTACGACAGATCTGTTAATTTGGTCATTGAAATCATGCTTTACTAATTATGCCTGGTACTTATTGGTATTAAATTTTATTCTAAAATTAATTACTTTCTGTGGTGTTTGTAAAACATGTCAATAGGTACTGCTTGTAGTAGGCTATATTTGACTTACTGGCCTAAAAACTTCAACTTTAGACTTGATGACTTTGACAAGCTTAAAGCATAATATTTACAGTATTCTTGCACAATTCACACAGCTATAAACACATACATTAGGAATCTCCACTGATTTATGATTGTGAATGTCAGAACCACTGATTTTAGTCAGCGCCTCAGTTGATTTCACCATTTTTGAGGCTCCACAAGAGCTGGTTTAATAAATAAAAGGCATGTTGACAGGATCTTTGCATCACTTGCATATGGTTGCTCTTGGACTGATTGTTGCACTGTTTTTCTCAATTCACAGCCATAGAATTCAGACAATAAATGTTTAAACATTATTGTTTAATGATTTTAAATTCATATTTTGACATCCTTTATTCTTAATTGAAGCTAAACCATGCTAAAATTATGAATGAATCAAAAGTAGTTCTGAAGTTTTATCTAACTAAAATCCATGTGTGCTATTTCACAGGTAAGCCACAAAATGCCACAATAAATAAAGTACTAATAAAGTACCCCCCTCCCACCCCATTCAATCTAAGTTACCAATAAATGTTGTGCTGTCGGCATCAATGTGGGGGTGCAGTTAGTGTACACAAACTATTATTGTTTTGCATATCCTTTTGTGTTGTACCACTATGAAGCATGTCTCTAATAAAAATGAAAGCACTACATGGCAGGTGACTTAAAATTAATTATATACTTTTTATACTACTTTTTCACACAAGTGCCAAAATGTTTTTATATACTTCATCGCAGGTCAAGACTAAGTTCACTTATAAGTATGTAGCTGCAAAACACTACTAGAATTGTAACATATATACATTTTAACATATACACATACACATTGTTTACATTTATAATATGCAGTGAATAACAATGCACAAACAGTGACACTTTGAATAAAGAATACAATACAAGCTAATTTTAACTAAAATACATATATCAGCAGTAATATATAAAAAAAAAACATTCAAATGTAAAAGAGATGGTTGCCTTAAATTTAGGTTTGTTCATAAAAAAAGTTTTTTTATTGGGACAATGGTGCCCACATAAATGATGTAGCCTGATGTAGTAGGGATATATACAGATCTAAGGTATCTATAAACAGCAAAATATAAAACAGAATATGATTGGCTGTGCTATTTTTTCCTCTGCACGTCATGTCCCTCCCTTGACCTGATGCTTGTTTGCGTTGGTTTCCACGGCTATGTGAACGACTTCTGAATTGTCCAATCGCGAAGGGCTTTGATGTCATTCCGACCAATCCGATTGTCTAGTAGGCGGAGACTCGACACATTAGAGGCGGGACTTTCCGAGGCCTCCATCACTTCCCGTGCCGCAGCCTGTAAACCTCTCCACAGTGGACCCGGCACTTCATTAAAACATCTCCTGCGAATATTTGTAGCACAATTTCTTTGTTTATCTATAAAGTGTGTATTAAGCAGCTCAGAATGGAGACATGTGGTAACTCGAGTAAGAAGCAGAAACTGAGTAACGCGCCTGAGAGCTGGGTGAGTAACGGCTGAATTAATGTCGAGGGATGTCTGGCATTACTAATGTGGTACAGTTACAGTAATATGATGTTTTTGTTTATGATGAATCTGACCCATCTTGTTTCAACTGATAATATAAGCGAAGTCCAGAATAATCATTCCTGTAATAGAAGTCCTTAGTTGGTATAAATTCATGAAAAAGATACGTAATATAATCATTTTATGCGTACATTTTGCCTGTTCCTTAAAACCTAGTGTGCTGACCACCTATACAGCATTTCTGAGCAGCACAAGTACGACTATCATCACTTTTTGGACGTTTACTACGATACATGGCTTCTAGGACGTGTACCATGGTATTCTTTGGAGTGTTATGGTACAAATATATGGTAATGATTCAGTACCACATTCTATATCTATGGTAGTACATTCAGTGTTTTTGTAGACATGTGCACTTTGAATATTATCAATAAAAATGACCATGCTTATTTGGACATGGTACCATGATACCACAATTTTCTTGGTGAATGTATTATGGCATGTGTGTCTGTGTGTTTTACATTTGTATGTGCATAATATCTATCTATCTATCTATCTATCTATCTATCTATCTATCTATCTATCTATCTATCTATCTATCTATCTATCTATTATTAAAAATAATAACCATTTAAAATGATATAACACCAAGAGACATTCATAATATGCAGTATGCAATGCAATACAATACAACAAAACTGAACTGAAAATTGAAACTATCTTTAAGTGTTTCACTTAAGACAGTCAAACAGGGGGTCTTTTTCAGAAATGAGACAGATTAAATGAATGTGACATAAATATGTTTCCTGGAATTTGTGCAGGGAATGCAACGAGCCACCAATGTGACGTACCAAGCCCATCATGTGAGCAGAAACAAGCGTGGCCAGGTAGTCGGCACAAGAGGAGGATTTCGAGGATGCACGGTGTGGCTGTCAGGTGCTCTGACAACCCCTCTTCTGTTATTTGGTTATGTTTCCATGGTTGTATCTAAAATTTTCTTTAAATATCCTGACCTATTTGTTCTGCATCCTCAGGGTTGTCTGGTGCGGGTAAGACGACGGTCAGCATGGCTCTGGAGGAGTATCTGGTGTGTCATGGCATCCCCTGCTACACTCTGGATGGAGATAACATCAGGCAGGGCCTCAATAAGAACCTGGGCTTCAGTCCTGAAGACCGCGAGGAGAACATTCGTCGTATCGCAGAAGTGGCTAAACTGTTTGCTGATGCTGGTCTTGTGTGCATTGCCAGCTTCATTTCCCCATACAGCAGGGTGAGAAACAAACAGAGCTGTGCGGATGTGTGTGCATAACACTTCTTAACCCTGTAAAGCCTGACATATGAAATAATAATCAGAAAGATCTATTTTATGTTTTAGAAAATGGAAGATTTTATTGAACCTTTTTTAAAACAAATATGCATATGTTTGTATATTTATTATATTTGATACATCAGGCTTTTATGGCTCATAGAGTATAAATTAGGAGAATACTGAACTCACACTCAAGGAAGTAAAAAAAAAAAAACACCCAAACTAAGCAAAAATATTGTTTCTTTTTTTTTTGTTGCAGATATTTGATAAATATTTAAATGGTCAAAAAGTAAGATGAAATTCTGATTTTATGTAATTAAAAGGTACATTGGATGCAAAAATAACTTTTACATGATGTTTGCATATAAATGTGTCTTAGTGGACAGAACCAGCCTACAATGATAAAAATCCATTCTTTGCTGCATGTCCACAGGACCGCCTGAATGCAAGGAAGATCCATGAAGCTGCCGGCCTTCCATTCTTTGAGGTGTTTGTAGATGCTCCTCTGGATGTGTGTGAGCAGAGAGATGTGAAGGGGCTCTATAAGAGGGCCAGAGCTGGAGAAATCAGAGGTAAGACAATTACACACACACACACATGCACAAATATAAAAAAATCTGTATTTTAATTGAACACTCGTTTCTTTTCATATAATATGTGACCCTGGACCACAAAACCTGTCATAAGGATCTTATGTTTATTATCAGTTTTATTAAAGTAATCTTAATACATAATCTAAAAAAGCTGAAGAAGTAAGCTTTCCACTGATGTATGGTTTGTTATGTTAGGACAATATTTGGCCGAGATACAACTATTTGAAAATCTGGAATCTGAGGGTGCAAAATATTGAGAAAATTGCCTTTAAAGTTGTCAAAATTAAGTTCTTAGCAATGCACATTACTAATCAGAAATGTACTTAATATCCTAATGAGTTTTGGCCTAAAACAAAAATCAATAATTTTGATCCATACAATGTTTTTTGGCTATTGTTACAAATCCAGGGTCACATATTATCCAACTTTATGTATTGTTTTGTTTATTATTTTACTGAAAGAAATCTACATTAAGTGCAATAATAGTATTATTACTGTTATTAATTATCTTAGATATTATAGTTATATTTAATGGGTCACACTGTGTGCAGTGTGAGAACTAAACCAAATCTCCAGGTGCTCTCAAGAGAACCAGACTGAAAAAACGTATGTACACCCCTGTGTGTGTGTGTGTGTGTGTGTGTGTGTCTTATTTTCAGTCACTCATTTGATGTAGATACACTGTGTTTTATGGCTCACATTTAATCTCTAAATGGTCAGTAGTCAATAGGACAGACAGTCCTGAAGTGCTGTGACAACAAGCCCAAATCATTCTCTTAACTTCAGTGACCTGCTTGTGCAGAAATATGTGAAATGATTAAATGAGACGAGATAAGGGCTTTGGGATGTTTTGAGGCAGTGAAGAAGAAAAACACCAGGAAAAGAATTGTTAGACTTTTGCAAAATGGATAAAAAGTGGCACCTCTGGCCATCTTTGGGAACACGTTTGAGTTATTAACAGTGTGTGAGTAGTTTGAGAGTAAGCTAAAGGTTTCTGAGAGGTCACACAAAACTTTCTTAGCACACCAGTGGTGACTGACTTTCACAACTTTCTTGGTTTCCTGAAGAGATTGAGATGATTCTTGGTAAGTAGGAAATGACAGTGACTCAGTGTTTGCTGCTGTTTTTGTTATATTTAATTTCTTTTGCTGTGGAGCTGCAGATTAAGTAAGAGTGAATCAGGTGAAGAGCCGATACAGGAAAGATGCAAATGTGAAAGTTGCTATCATCTTGTGATGAGAATGATTGACATATTGCAGTAAGGGTCTTTTTCTCATGCACATGTTAACTGATACATGCACAACACATCTGAGTTGCTTTATATGGTGGTGGAAAACACCAAATCATTTCTGAAATGTTTCCAGTAAATATATATGTTTCCGCTGATGAATGGATTGTGTTCTCAGGGTTCACCGGAATAGACTCTGAGTATGAGAAGCCAGAGGCGCCTGAACTGGTTCTGAAGACGGATTCTTGCAGTGTGAACGAGTGCATCCAGCAGCTCCTGGACCTCCTGCAGGAGAGAGTCAGTTCATTCCATTTATTCATGTTAAAGTGAATTCAGTCCGAGCCTCAGGCAGCTGTAATGCACATTTCAAATGAGTAAAACAGCACTTGCCACAGAAGTGTTTGTCGCATCAATGAGTATGTTATGTGCACATTAATATTCTAATATGAATCTGAATCTTGCAAATTTATAATTTGTAAGATGATGGCCATTTGTCACCCCTGTTTCAATTGGAAGTTTGTTGCATGTGTAAACCTTATTCATAAAGTCCACTGAGAGGAAATAACTATAATAATAACTGTTTTCTATTTTAAAATGTGATTTTATTCCTGTGATGGTAAAGGTGAATTTTTACTCCAGTCTTCAGAGTCTCATTTGGTGCTCAAGAAACATTTCTTATTATTATCAGTATTAAAAACGGCTGTGCTGCTTAAAAACAAAAAGGAAACTCATGGCTAAATTGATACATTTCTGTGGTAAAAACACAATAATTGTAATTGTAAATAAGATTAATGAAAAAAATGTATTTATTCTGATGCCTTTATACATTTAAACATCATATTTGGAATATTACATGAAAATATAGGGGTATTTGTCAATGCACTATTCGTTGGCATCCTTATTTAATTAACACAAGGTCACAGTTTTACTTTAACACTGATTCTAGTAGTAAAAGTTGCAAGTTGGCTTAGCAGTGCATCTTCTCTTTTCATCTAATCCTTTTTCTTGGATATAAATGACAGTGATGTCTGTGTGTTTTGACCGTTTGCAGGACATAGTTCCTGTGGACGCATCCTATGAGGTCAAGGAGCTCTATGTGCAGGAGAACCAGCTGGACTTGGCAAAGGCTGATGCAGAGACTCTTCCAGCAGTGGAGATCACTAAGGTATCTTCCCGCCTTGAATGTCACTTATATTCATATTCGACCCATTATGACCTGCGTACATCCTAACAGGGAATGTGTGTTCTGTGTGGGGGTGTTAGGTGGACATGCAGTGGGTTCAGGTGCTCGCTGAGGGCTGGGCCACTCCTCTAAATGGCTTTATGAGGGAGAGCGAGTACCTGCAGTGTCTACACTTCAACTGTCTGCTTGACGGTAAACATGATCTCATGCTAAAATGTCTTCTCATATCATACCGTCTCGCATGGATCTTTTTCATGCGTTGTGTTTTCTAAATGTACCACTAGATGGCAACGTTCGACAGTGCAATGCACTTTTTTTTTCCGACTGGTCAATATTACATTCAGAAGTGCTTTTAGAAATCATCTACTTCACATTTTACACGTTTTTTTTTATTTGCTGAATCATTTTAATTGACAATTAGCAACCCATGATGACAGTGTGAGTGAAAACTAATTGTAAAAAATATTTTGCACATTTAATAAATGAAAAACAAAAAACTTGACTGGTCCCCAACGTCAGGTGGTGAACTAAAATCTATGGTCGCACTTTATGTTACAGTCCAGTTCTCACTATTAACTACGAGTTTTGCCTCAATAAACTCCTAATCACTGCTTATTAATAGTTAATAATGTAGTGGCTAAGTTTAGGTATTGGGATAGGATTAAGGATATAGAATATGGTCATGCATAATAAGACTGTTTATTAAGTACTAATAAACAGCCAGTATGCTAGTTATATGCATGCTAATAAGCAACTAAATAGTGAGAATTTGTCCCTATCCTAAAATGTTTCTGAATCAACTTATAATCTACTAATATTTCACATTTATGGACAGAACCAGGAGAACATCTTGGAACGGGAGACAATCGCAAAATGCATTTTATTTAACTGAGGGAATCTAAAGGCTCTGCAAGTGGATTTTAAACGGTAATTAGTGGTCGAAATAAAAGCGCTATTACAGTTTTAATGGCGGCTTGGGTTATGTTGATCGCATGCTCTCAAGACAGTTTGGGATTTTCAGAAACCCGATCATCTGAAATAAAAAGTCGGCACCTTTTTGATTACAAGAACGACAAATGTGCGAATGGATTTTTAAACCATAATGCACATTTATAGAACTGGGTAATTACAGCAATTTTCCACACCAGACTCGAGTTTCCAAAAAGTGTCCATTTAGTTTTACGGCCTCGTAACACTCTGCTGTGTGTTGTCTTGCCTAGTATTCAAATTTCTGTTCAAGGTATGCCTTCACACTCACACACACCTATTAAGATAAAAAAAGTGGGCCTAGTAGATGCTTGAGTTTGGATTTGACAGAAATACAGCAAGGGAAATCATTAGGTGTTCATGCATTACATCACCAGCATGATTAGACTTGATAACTGCACATCACACCTTGTGTTATTGTTTTGACTTATGTTGGACCGGACTGCCATCTTTATGAAACGGACAGATTTGTGCTTGTGTTGCCTGATACTAGTTAAATTTAGATTGAGCTGAAATGGGATGCTCGCAGGACTCTTTCTTATAGAAAACAGCTGTGTCTGCTATGATGTGTGTTTCATCCTGAAAATGGATTTTAAAAGCTCATATTGCTTTAATCAAGGTGCTGGACCTCTTACGTTCTTCGAAAACTCACCACTTTTACTTATCTTGACTCTTAGATCCTTAGCTATTCCGTTTAACGCTTTTTAAAGCTGTAGATTTTTCGAAGCCACAGTCTGGTTGATGTATGTGTCATGCATCTGTCCTCTGGTCATAGGTGGGGTTATTAACCTTTCGGTGCCGGTGGTCCTCCCCATCTCAAGCGCCGATAAGGAGCGTCTAGACGGCAACACTGCATTCGTGCTAGCCTACGGTGGTCGGAGGGTCGCGGTACTCCGAAACCCGGAGTTCTATGAGCACCGCAAGGAAGAGCGTTGTTCCCGGCAGTGGGGCACCACATGCAAGGATCATCCATACATCAAGGTCAGGGGGGGGGGTCAATATTGACAAAACCCATGTGATTAACAGATTACTAACATAGTTTCCTAGCGAAAGTGAAGAAAGTGAAAGTTCTGCATGACCTGACACAATCACAGCCATTTAGAACACATTTGATTGATCATAATCACTAGATTGTAATCAATTAATTACTTTTACTAACTAATTACTTTTCTCTGAGCAACCCTCTTCTTTGAACTCAGAATTATGCGTTTGAATTTCAACACACTTAATGCAAAAAGAGTTGGTGTAATTATAGTTATTTCAAAAAATGTCCTGGGTATTCCAAGGTTAATAATGGCCGTGAATTGTGACTGAACAGTGGTCATGAATTAGAAGTATAAAAGTGGCAAAACATTTTCCAAGTTTCATACCATTTTGATGAAGTAAAAAAAATAGAAAAAACCAAAGCATAACATTTTCTGAACTGGATTTTTGATATTTGACACAATAGATTTCAGTGTGCTATTGTCACCACAAAATTGTAAACCTAACCATAGACGTGATGCTGGTTTGGGTACAATTTCTGATAAAGTATTTCTATCAGCTTATGTAAGCAGTTGGAAATGATTAACATCGTCCTGTATCTAATATTTGTTATTAACTCCCTCCCCTTTCTTTCTTTTCTGACTCACAAAGCACCTGGAAAGTCCCTATTATAAGAATGCTGTGAATGAGAGCGCTGTTTAGACTACATACATGTTAATAAGAAAGCAGAATCACAGTGATTCAGCAGCATGATCCATTAATGCATCATTTTTCACCTGTCTGGGACAGAGCACTCTTTAGGGGAATAATTTCTTAGTTACTTCATTGCGAGCAAATATTATTGTGCTAAAGACATTACAGCTTAAATCTAATGTTTTCACCTGACTAGTGGAAAAAAACGGTCTTAAATAACTTTTAAGAAGGGACACAATGACAGTGAGTTTTCCCAGGGACATTTTGTTCTAAAATTGCATTTTGTTTGAATCTGTAATTGTGTTTAAAAGAAGAGGCTTTCCACTTCTGTCTCATTTTTGAAGGTAAAGTCATGGATATAAATAGCAAGAAACGGCTAACCTGATGCTTTAATAGGTCTTTGTGTGGTCGCATTGCCAAGCTTTCATTGGACTTCACTCTGACTGAAGACAGAGCCGTGATGCCCTCGTAGTGGGTCTATGGAAACAAGGTCCCGTTCTCTCTCATCTTTGCTCAGGCTTCGCTTTTGCAAACTCTTTATTCTTCGACCTCCTTCATATCACACATGTGTTTTAGTTGGATTTCTCGCTCTGCATTCTATTTAAATAGTGTTTAGGCAAGTGGCGCTCTCCTCCCCTCCTCTCCCCTCACCTTCCTCTTACAAATCTTGCAGAGTAAATACCGAACAATTGTTTCCATCTGTAAGTAGGGATTGTGGGCTTAGGTGGACTTTAATGGCTCCGCTCTGATCCAGCTCGCACTAACAGGCGCCAACGGAGAGCTTTCGGACTCTGGAATGGCCCTGCCTGTCTACTTGCCTACGGTCACAAATAAACCCATCCACAGACCAAAGAAAGAAATTGCACACAGTAAAGAAACCAGCAGCTGACTTTCTTTATTTGTAGTTAAGCTCAGTGGTGTTCTCTTGATAAGTTTTAGACTTATCACAATCCATGAACTTTGACTCATCTCGGTGGATGTCAAATGAAAAGTTTTATAAATATTCATAAAGTTAAGTATAATATACAATAATAAAAAAGTATTTGAAATTCTTGTATATGAAAGTTAAATTGTAGAATCGGTCATCTCTTTATGTGTGTTAAACTCCCTCTGCTGAAGCATGTCAATCAGCAGGACTGTAAAACTGGCCTCTATTATGTGAGATAAATGCACTTTTCCTGTTTATTTCGGCTGTCAGCTTGACAGCTGAATCCACATTGCGAGTTTTGGTGCAGGGGGATGTTAAACAGACTCGAGAACATTAACCTAATTGCATTATCTGTGTTTTTTCTCTCCCTCATTAAAAGGGGTAGAGTGCTCAACCAGTGCTACGTTATTTTCTATGACAGCTAATAGAGCTGATTTACTGTATAGATGCGATTAGTGGCAACAGATCGCTCGTTGAGTTTTTCAATCACCAGTCTCTGCAACATAAATTAAATAAACGGCTGCTACTGTTGCTATACTGCAGCCAGCAAATGACAGCTGCACATGCATTCAGTCTTCAAATGCAAAATACAGTTGGATGAAGCACTTTTAGGCCTCTCCAAGTTTCTTTTATATATGATCATATACTTGCACATAAAGTTCTCGAGCCACCAGTGCTGCTGTCAAGTCAAATCAATAGATGAAAGTCTGTGGGGTTGTGAAAAGGTATTCTCCATCCTAGCGGCCCAGAATATGCCGCAAGCTGTGGTATTCTCAGCGTACTGTACTGCTTTTTAACCCTGGCCCAGTTAGTGGCTCAATGAATGCCAGTAAAGGCAGAATATTAGTAAAAGCAGACAAGAGTTGTAGCCTGATATGATAGGCAACTGTATACAATAGCTATGTTAGACCACTTTCTTACAATGTACCAAGAGTTTAAGACTGTGTTCTTGCATGCATCATTTAACTGAAGGGTTCCTTATTTCATTCATGCCTCAAAGAGAGAGAGGGAAAATGTGGCAGTTTTTCCAACAATATTATACAAATGATGTTGGAAGATTGTTTGTGTTTTTCCTGATGGTGTTTCCAATGGCAGATGGTGATGGAGAGCGGAGATTGGCTGGTCGGTGGAGATCTCCAGGTACTGGATCGGATCTACTGGAATGACGGGCTGGATAGTTACAGGCTCACACCAACCGAACTCAAGCAGAAGTTTAAAGAAATGAACGCAGGTATGGAGCTACACTCAGTAGTTTCTCCTTTTGCCCTAATTTTGACTAGTGTATTGTGATTTAAGAGTCATCTTGCCCTCAAGCTGTAGCAGGCCACATAGACATCTAATTGTGTTGTCATAGACTTGCGTTCAAGTTATGATATATTAAACACTCTTCTTTCATTTTAAGATGCTGTTTTTGCATTTCAACTCCGGAACCCAGTACATAATGGCCACGCGCTGCTCATGCAGGACACACAGCGGCGTCTAATTGAACGTGGCTACCGCCGACCCGTGCTTCTGCTTCACCCGCTGGGTGGCTGGACCAAAGATGATGATGTGCCACTGGCCTGGCGCATGAAACAGCATGCAGCCGTGCTGGAGGAGGGACTGCTTGACCCCAACTCCACCATAGTGGCCATATTCCCTTCACCGATGATGTATGCTGGCCCAACTGAGGTTAGTGCAAAATGAAAAAGGACTGAGAACAGACACTTGAGGCACTCCATTAAAATAATAACTTTAGGTCAGCTGGTCATTACGATTTATTACATTTTCTTGATTTAAGTTAACTATCAAGTCATCTCTATCAAGGATATTATGTTCACAATTATGTAAATTTTCATGAATCCTTTCATGAACTTGCATACTTTAGGAATTCCATAGTGTTCGACACATGCAATATTTTATACAAAGAAGCTCTGTCAAATGTGCTTTGTACAAATAATGATAATTAAAATGCCGCTTGAAGCCGATAAACTGTTGAATGGAAAGTTAGTGGTGAGGAAGCTTGCACAGGGCACATTCCCTCATGAATCATCGGTGGTGCACTGGATTTCTGATCCGTTCCACCTAACCTGTGCTAGAGACTGAAGACAATAGGGACAGTCTCTTCTTGAGGGCATCACGCATCTTTGGGCTTTCCAGTAGGTATTGATTTGTGTCTCCTGAAGTGGATGTAAACAGAACCTAATTTTGTAGAGATCAGTAGAGTCCCTCTACAATCCATGTGTATACAAAGACACACACACACGTTTGTTTTTGTGAAAATTGGGGACATCCCATAGGCGTAATGGTTTTTATACTGTACAAACTGTATATTCTATGGCCCTACACCTACCCTACACCTAACCCTCACAGGAAACTTTGTGCATTTTTACATTCTCAAAAAAACTAATTCTGTATGATTTATAAGCGTTTTGAAAAATAGGGACATGGGTTATGTCCTCATAAGTCACCCTCTCCTTGTAATACCTGTGTCATACCCATGTCATTATACAGAGTTGTGTCCTGATATGTCACACACACACACACACACACACACACACACAAACAACCAGCACAAATGGGAGCATTCTTCAGACAAAAGATGTTGCTGGTGTAATGTTCCATGGCTATTTTGAAGTTTCTTGTTCTTTAATCATGTGGCCGGGGACATTAAAATATTTATTGGGACCAGACAGAGTCTGTGAGACTAAAAGCAGCCCAGAGGAAGAACTCGTTCAACTCATTGACTTATGAGGAGGAAGTAGGGGACATGCTGACTCCACAGAAAAGAATTAGCTTAGGAGGTGTCTGTTGTTGTTGTTTTTTTTTAATGTCACTATCTCTGTACCATTGAACACAATTTTATATTTCCATTTGTTTTACATTATCATTGTTCTGCTAATTTTAAGCCCTGGATTGTTAATCAAAAAATGAAATCTTTCACACACTGTGTATTCAGCCTCATATTGTTCCAAACCTTTCTTTCTTTTGTGAAGAACATAAAAGAAAAGAGAAAAAAGATTTCCCAAATGTTTTTTCTGTATTTATCTGTTTGACTGGTATTTTACATTCCAATTCTTCTAAAGCCACATAACAGTTTTGTCTGAAAGACCAAGATTGAGGTTAGATGCTAATACAATATTCAAATGTGAATGACATTTGAGAGCTATGGCAGAAGGAAAGATTTTAAGAAAATAATGGTTTATATTAACCCTTTTTCTTGCACAAAGCTCATCAACTCCAATCCCCATTCACTTTAATTTTTCCACAGAAGTGAACTGGTTGAACTAACACTTAGTTAAATTGGTTATAGTAGTAAATAGATTAAATTTGATCTTTTTCCAATAGGTCCAGTGGCACTGTAGGGCCCGGATGGTGGCTGGAGCCAACTTTTACATAGTGGGCCGTGACCCCGCCGGAATGCCTCACCCAGACACAGGTAAAGACCTCTACGAGCCCTCCCACGGGGCTAAAGTTCTCACCATGGCCCCTGGGCTCATATCACTGGAAATCGTCCCTTTCAAAGTGGCAGCCTACAATAAAGTCAAGAAGGCCATGGATTTTTATGACCCCAAAAAGTAAGTTTATATCTTTTCCCCCTTTAAATTTGCCTTACTTTTTATGAATACAAATTAACTACACAAATTGAGCAAGACAACCATCTTTAAGCATCTAATTTCATTAAATTTGAGACTTGGTTCATATTGACAGTTGTGGTAAATTAAAACCAACTGTTGAAGGCATGAACTTACTTCGTAAACATGAATGCATTGGCATGCATTTTCTATACATGTTCAAACAATCTTTCACTGTACAAACTTTTCTCCATGTCAGGCTTCCTCGATTCCGAGCTGCTTTGCCAAGAATAACAGGAAATGTTTTGTTGTTGTGAGCTTTTACCAAATTCTACGGCTTTGCTCTGTTCTTTGAAGTCATTTACAATTGGAGATCTGCCATTATTCCTCTAGCACTGTGCAAATGCTACGGAAGATGACTAACGGAAATCATGCCTTTTTGCTGCGTCTCGTCTTGCAATTAATAGTGCCCACTGCTATCGAGTTAACAGGCTTTTTAGTCATCCCTGATGAAGACCATACAGCATGTCAACATGGAGTAAAATTGACATGAAGAACAACAGGGACTTTTAATATTGCATGATCTTTATGCTAATGCGCATCCCACACAGAGTTTAGAGAAATAGCTTACAAAAGAATGAAAACTGTATCAATTACTCACCCTCAGGTCATCCCAAAACCATATATGGTTGTGTGGAGCAACAACAGCAACAAAAAGATAGGTCTTCAAATAGATGTTTCATCTGTCAAGATCTAAAGAGGGCAAAAAAAGAAGAAGAAAGGAAACCCCAGCAATTGGTTGGGGTGGGGGTGGGGGGTTCGGAGGGTTTGGGGTGGCAGACTCACACTCCGTCTGACTTTTAAAGGGCCCCGCTTGGCGCCTTAGTAAATTTATGGCATTCTGTCTGCTCCTGGAGCAGGGTGTTGGGCCTGGTCAAATTCGAGAGTAATATGGATGCTGAGTCTAATTGCCAGCCATCCCCTTTAAAGTCCTTCTCTAAAATGTCTCAAATCAGTCCAAGCTGTTTGTCGTTTAAATGCATATTAACTGTTCTCAATGGAGTTTATGCGTTCCAACCCTTCACCCCATTGAAGTGACTACCAGGTGGAATGGTGATAATTTCCCATAAACCCTAATTTTGGGGTCCATCCAATAGAAGGATGCATAATATTGCTATTAGAAGCTTGCTAAGGTCGTCTGAATGCTTGTTAGGACATTGATAGGTGGTTGCTAGAGAATTAGGGGTGGTTATTATGGTGTTGCAAGGCAGGCTGCTAGGGTGTTCTGAATGATTGTTTGGTCTTTGCTATGGTGTTTTAGGTGGTTACTATTACAATTTATATGATCTGTTATGTATTTGAATATATTTTCAAATCTAATGTATTTCTTTGATGAAAGCTGTAAAGCCCATTTCTCCACGTGATGCTTCAGAAATAATTTTAATGCTGATTTGCTGCTCAAGAAACATTTCTTATTATTGGTGTTGAAAATTTTAAATTTTTTTTTTTTTGGAAACAGTCAGGACATTTTTTTCAGGATTCTTTGATAAATAGAAAGTCAACTTTTGAATGATAGCAGCAGTGTATTAATATTCTGTACCATAAGCATATATAAAATACAAAATTATCCTATTAAACACTCTTTCAATACCATAAAAACAGCTAATCTATTTCAAAATGCTAGAGGTTTGTTCAAATCCATTATTCAATGTTCCACATTATAAGTGCATATGAAATGTCTGCTTGACTAGACTGAAAAAATGACAGTGTTTAATGAACGTGGTCACGATAGGGAAAGCGCAGTGCAACAGTGTACGTTTATAAATTCATTGCGCTGTGCCTATTTGTTTTCATAAGGTCTGCATCTTAATTGAAGAACAACTAATCCGTAACAAATAAACTCTATCCGTAGGAGCCGTTGAGGATTGTATTTAGACTAGCATTCTAGGTTTATTCACGCAGTTGGAGGCTAATTAGCTCTATTTATCAGATATTTCGCACTGTTTATTTTCGAATCATTTGTTTAAATGAAAATGTGTAGCCATGAGTTTGGATTTAATGACATGGGTCCGAAGTTTAGATTTCTGTTTCTTGCTAATTTATTTTTGTCTCGAAGAATGTCAGCCTGTTTACCTCGTCATCTTTGCACCGTTGACAGGAATTAAGTGGCTTGAAGAGCCACTTGAGAAAACATATTTTATCATAGAGCTCTTTTCAGAGTATAATGCATCGTTTCCTCCAGAGCGAAACAAAGGAGCAGTGTACAACACCTAGCTATTATCTCTGACGCAAACCCAGAGATTATGTTTCTTTTTCATTTTTTGTTTTTTTTATCACATTGTCCCTTTTCCGTGCACATTTTAAAGTTCCCTCTGCCATCCCGTTTTACCCAGACACCAGGACTATGACTTCATCTCAGGAACCCGCATGCGGAGGATGGCTCGCGAGGGCCAGAACCCTCCGGAAGGCTTCATGGCGCCCAAAGCCTGGAATGTTCTCAAGGAATACTACCAGTCTTTAGAGAAGGCCTAAGCCTTTTTCCAGGTGTGGAGAGAGGCGGAAGCAATTCTGTTACAGTGAAAGAAGGGAAAGGAGGAGGAGGAGGAGGAGGAGGAGATCTTGGTTTGTAAAAAAAAACTAAACACACACACACACACAATGATTGAACACTGGGACCACCCAAAGGACTTCTTGCACTGTTTTGGATGTTGTTCCTCATTAAATCACTGTAGGTTTCATAGTACTGAGTCTTATGGCAACATTTTATATGTTTGGTTAAAAAAAATAAAGCAAGTTAACTTGTGAAAGGTACATTTTATGTATTCAACACAGTAAAGATAGAAAACTAAACTGTTTTATTAGTAACTATGCCATCTCTATTCTTGTAAACTCCATAGTCTCTGTTACAGTTGGATGAAAGATGACGTGTAATTAAAAATTGTACACTTGCCTTAAAGAGCTTTTATCAAAAACTGTTAGATTTACAGCATTGTTTTGGCTTTAATGTGTGGTCTGCTCAGTTGACAGCATCTATGGCATATATACTAAATAAGTACAACAGAATACATTTTAACTTGATCCTTACAGCAAAAAGTCAGTAAAGTTTTGCTCAATATGTGCAAGAATCAAGGACTTTTTGCTTGGAGGGATATCAAAATAGAAGAATTATGACAGTAAGTCAGGTGTTTATCTACCTAGAACAGTAGTCCCATTGCAAAAGTGATTATTTAGATAAATAAATGATGTATACATATGAATGTATAAGTGCAAAATACATTGCCTGTATGTTAATGCAAACATCTTTTTTCGTTTTACCATCAAATAATTTCAACCTGTTATATTTTTGATCAGCATTATGCCACAAATGCTGTTGATAGAGCTTAATGTACTGAGCAATGAGCAATCCGTGAAGCCAAAATGTGTGCCTGGATGGGACTGTATACACTTATTTATTAGAATAAAGCCTGCTGTTTTATTCAGTGAAGTGTGGTGACAAAAGTATATCCTGTATGTTCATTTTTGCAATGGTTTATTCTAAAATCTTGACAGCTGTTTAAGGAGCTTGCTTGCAAAGCAGCAAAATCTGTGACGTTTGTCCTTTAGCTTTCGTCTAGTCTCTAACATTTCTAACCATAGTGTTTTGATATTTCTTTGTTTGAATGTAGTGTTTTGTTAAAATGATTTGACTTTGTCTTTAGCTGCTTTTTTTGTAGTATTTATTTCTGTGACTTTTTGTGTTTATTGTTTTAGAATGGAAAGGCTATCAGGTAGACGTTTTTCATTTTTATAATTCATAATTGTCCTGTTTAAGTTTAACAGCATTGTCCTTCTTACCTCAACGTCTTTAATAAACCATTCCACCAAAATTCCCAAATATCAGCTAAATTGATATTCAAAGTCTGTACTCTCAAACAAAATGCATGTTGAAGACATGAATATATGAAAATCAATGATCATAATGTGCATTTTCCCTAGTTCCCACAGTTAAACAGTGCCATGTGCAACTGCTGTACAAGGTCAAGGAAATATATATCAGAAAATACACACCGAAAGCCAGCTGGCCTCCAGATGCAGTCGTGCCCCTGTGAAAGAGGGACACCTAGGGTTAATCCAGACTCTTTCAGGAATACCATACCCTCTCCTTTGATTCCAGCTTGGAGATGAAACGTCCAAATGTGCAAGCCGTCATGTTTTTCTGCCAGATCTTGTTCGATCTGTGATTTCGCGTCGAGTGGGGCCTTCAACACGAGCGAGTAGCACTTCAATATGAACATGACGTGAATGTTTGCCTTTATTCCTGTGGGATCACTTGAATTATTTCATGTGAGACACAAGACAAGCCTTATATCTTTATTTAATGTGCCAGAACAAATTCAATACAAGGGTGCCCCAACTTATCTTTGTCCTTATCGCATTCAGTCAGTCACGTAACTGTGTATGATAAATGATGATTGTAAAAGTTTCAGGCAACTGTTTTTTCCCTTCAGCAGTGTCTTATTAATACTGACAGACAGGGAAGCAGATCTCGGTAGCACCTGGTTCTTGTCTTTGCCGCTCTGCAGTAAGAGCCTCGGCCCTTTTGACCTTCCCTCCAGTGCTGAAAATGCAAACCACCATAAAGGTAAATGCAACAAGTCATGCGGAAATCATTACAGTATCCTTAACACATAAAGATGGGTGAGTGAAGTTGTTTTGAAAGGTGATGGGGAAAGAATTATTGCAGTACAAATATTTGTTGTTGTTGTTGACAGTACACACATCTTTGTCAGGACGGCAAGTGTTTTCCTGACAAATAAATAATAGGTTTGTTTATTTCTAAGTATACAAACTCTAGATTCTTGGATCGTACATAACAGTTCATGTCTTTTTCTCAAACCTTTCCAGTTCATAGGTCTTGACTGCATCTGCCAATATAAATCATACAACAAAGCCACAAAAATAATTATTAAAATACCTAATTATTACCAAAATCAAACACACAATTTTTTCCTCTCTTAAAAAAAATGAAACATTTTATAAAATTGTGACACCCAGGAAGTGACATCATTTAGACACCTTGTCTACATTGTGGTTGGAAGGTACATTGGTAAGGTTATTTTAAGGTTTTTTTTTTTTTACAAAAATTGTAGTTGTCCACTCAGCTAATCAATTCTGTGAGCATTACTGTAAGAAAAAGTTTTTTTTTTTTTTTTTAATACTATATAGTATTATATGGTTCTAGCAATGCCCAGGTCATGGGTTCACTTCCCAGGAAATGCATGATTTAATTTTTTTTTTTTATCACTTTGCATATTAGTTTCTGCCAAAATAATTATTTTATTTTAGATATTCGAGATTGCAACTTTTTATATTTTGATTGTTCATTTACATGGTTTGGGGGACTTGAAACAAACTTGAAAACATGTTTCAAAGTGCAACGCAATACCGTTATTGTCTCTGTGTCAACTACACACACGTAAATTTGTGAGAACTGTGACGTCATGTGCTTGTGTATTACGTTTTCTGATTATAGGAACGTGCAAGTGCGCAGGGGCATAATATAAACCTTGACCTCCTGAGTGTATGAACATTTTCTGAAGTTTATGCACCTTGTTTCTCTTAATCTTTGTTGAAAAAGAAGTCAAATTTTGCCTGAAACTTTTGATTCCCATTTGTACCCATGTGTGGAAAGTGGCCGCTAACTCGCATGCATTACCACACATCCTCCATGACTAATTAGTGTCACCACTCCATCATGTGACATCATCGGCTGTACCGGTAGATTAAACTGTTACATGAAGCCCAGACACGTTTTTTCCTTTCCATTTCCCCTGCATCTGCTTTTACTTCCATTCAAAGCCATCCATGACTAAATCTGCGTCCTATAAAAGGACAACAAAGCTGGGTTATTATCTTGAACTGCAGCTAAAACTAAAAACTGTTAATTGAAAATTATCTGAAATAAAATAAACAAAAGCTGAAACTAAACAAAACTGAGAAAATAAGAGTTGACTTGCCAACTAACTGAAAAAAAAAATGTTTAAAGGGATAATTTAAACACTAGATTAAACACAAAAGAAGATATTTTGAAGAATGTTGGTAACCAATAAGTTGATGGCAACTATTGACATCCATCAACTGTTTGTTTACAAACATTTTTCAAAATATGTTCTTTTGTGCTGAACGGAAGAAAGAAACTCGTACAGGTTTGGAACGATTTTACGGTGAGTAAATTATGACCGTTTAATCTCTTGAAGTAAAACTAACTAAATCTGAAATAAAGTAAATTTAACATGAATAATATTAACATATATAATATACATATAAATATTTGCTTTGTTCCACATGTCATTTCCTGCAATGTCTGATACTTGATACATCAGTCACAAACATTCATGATTTTCAGTTACTACTACATCCTTTTCCTTTCGATCTGCTTTCATCTGGTTTGGCATATCTACAGATTTTGAAAGATACATAGGACATTACCTCAGATATGAGGGGTTTGAAATGAAGAGATCACACGGATAGAGGGGTATCACACATCAAATGCTACGGCCTGGCATGTTCACATCAAAGAGACGCATCTGAGGACTCAAGATATACTATTCCAGTCCCACGAGGCAGCGAGGCGGAGAACATGACAGTCAAGCCTCTCGCGCTCCTCATCTTGTCCTCGTTCACGTATGAGTGTCTTCACACTGTATGGCAGCGCTCCATCCTCATGCCACCTACCTGGGTAAGTGATAGAGCTATTTGTCATTACAAAAAGATTCAAACTCAGTCGTCTCAGTATCAGACAGCATGCCTTAAGGCTTTTTCGCTAACTAAATTATGCATATGCTATGTTTAAATGACAGGAGCTGTTGAAATCTGCTGTTTCAAGGAGTCAAGTGTGAGCCAATTGTAAGTAAACAAGATATCCTAGATATACATACATACATATACTGTACTTAAAATCAGTTACTGTGAAAGTATACAAAAAGTCTATGTTATTCATTTCACCTGCTAGTTCAAAAAAGGCCACACAGATTCTGGTGAGTTTTATAGTGTGTGTGTGTGTGTGTGTGTGTGTGTGTGTGTTTGTTTTAATAATTAAAATGAATTGTGCTAGAATTTCCAGTATCATGAGCCATCACACAAATTGAAGATAATTTTACTAGTAGAGTCCTAGTAGTGTTTTTTTTTAAGCTCAATTTCGATCAATTTATTTGTATTTTTTTTTTTTAAAGTCTTGTTCTATGGATCTACAATGAAAACCGTATTGTAAAATACTGTAATCAAAACAACATTTTTCTATTTCAATATTATTCACATTTTCAGCAGTCTATTTTTATATAAATCTTTTGTAAGTTTATATTTTTTCAGTCTTGAAGCCTATTTTGCCAGCGAGTTATTAATTCGCTTTGCATTTCCAGATTGCTCTTTTATTGGTCACTATTTGGCACTCCTAATAAACAGTATTTAAAGGGATACTCCACCACAAAATGACAATTTTGTCATTAATCACTTAACCCCATGTAATTTCAAACCTGTAAAAGATTTTTAAATTTTCGGAACACAATTGAAGAGATTTTGGATGAAAACCGGGAGGCTTGTGACAGAAAAGTATGAAAAGCATTGTCAGAATACTACATCTGTCATCAGTGGTTCAACAGTAACGTTATTAAAAGCGAGGAGAAAACTGTTTGTACACAAATAAAACAAAAACGCAGGCAGTTTACGTTCTTCTGTGTCAGCCGCGCCACAAGGATACGCTGGTTTCTACATATATTTACACCTTGATTTGAAAGAAAACAGTGTATCCTTGAAGCACAGCTGCGTTCAGCTCATGCGGTCACCCACATCACTTCCACTTAAAATCCCTGTCAGCGTGATTGTATATATATTTCATTGTGCTAGCACTGACTCCAGCTTTACAAGTCACTCAGATGGCCTCTTCAAGTTTAAGTGATTATATAAAAAAACACAAATAAGCAGCAGACTTGATTCTGACAGTTTGATTTTCTTGTGTCTGCACATTTCTTTCTCAGGTAATGCGCTGCACTAAGTCAAATTATCAGCCATAGGGAAGTTGTCTGTCTGATTGAAAGCTGTCAGCAGTTCTTCATGCCTTTTGGCCACAATGATTTGATGACGACGGTAACACTGATGCTATCATCCACTGTATGCTTTATAGGTCATAACGATGCATTAAGAAAGCATTACCGCTTACTGACTCGCTACTGTATTCAAATGCAATGGCTTTTGTGGAGCATCCTCTTGCGTCAGCGCCATCTGAATGTGTCCTGATGCTACACTGTTCTCCTTTTATCCATTCTTCCTCAATCAGGAGACTGAGATGTTATCAGTGAGAAGAGAAACATGAGTTTATTTGTTTATCACTAGCAGTTACAGACCACCTTTGAGGGGGTACCTCTCGAAGTAAACACGTACAGCGTCAGTAGTGCAGGGTTATTTGCTAATTCAGTTATTAAGTCATAATGAGTCACAATATTAACTTTTTAAGGAAATAAATATTCGAATGACTTGTATTTACCTCTGCATATACATCTGCAATGTGTACCTGTACTTAAAAAAAAAAAACATGATAAAATAAAATAATTAAGCATCGCCTTAATTATAAGAAATCATATCAGCTTTATGACTTACCGTCTGGTAATGGGACTAAACACCCAAAAATGCATGCAACTTCATAATACTGTACTATGTATTTCTATAAAAAGAAAGGTTAGAGAAGTCATTTGGATTGGTTTATGTTCTCTCTCACGGTATTGGGCCATAAATAAACACAAGCTGATGATATACGACCAAACTGGCATTTGCATTCAAGTTGAAGATACTATCCTGACAGCATGCAAATAGAGTAGGAAATTTGTGAGATCATAAATATATCCGTCAACAATGTGCTCATCTTAACACACATGGTGTTTATTTGTACCATTTCCCAAAAGCCCTGCTTGAAAGAAATCTCACATTTTGGCCACTGCAGATTACCTGAGCTTTGTTTGCATAATTAATTACCTATTAAGGAAATATGAGTGTATGGTTACATCTGCTTGGCCTTTAGCCATGTGTTTAGCTGGGACTTGTTGGCAATCTTGATTTCCCATATATCTTCTGCTGTGGTGCTATTCGATGCCGCGATTGTATTTGTCTTGGACATTGTTCTAGCTTTGATCATGAGCAGCTGTAATTATTTGGCCCCAAACTTTCCGCAGGAGACAGCCGGTGCAACAGGAGAAGGCCTTGTGTGTGTGTATGTGTGAACACAATCCTGAACAGACCAGGCACAGTGCATGACTTAAGTAGAGGATAAATAGCCCAATTAAAAGCCTCCTTTATGGTTTTCATCAACAATACAGTTGGCTGGTATTGTTCAAGACTCTTTAAGTCTGTGAATGAAGGCGGATACGTAAATGAATCAGTGGAAATTGAAGCAGGCCCACCCTCCCCCTCCAGGCTTCCATCCTTAGGTCCCGAAACAAAAATAAACACATGAATTAAACCTGATAGGTGAATGAAAGGGATTTGTTCATTTATGGAGTCCGGAAAAACGGGAGCAATCGGGCCCGAAAACAAGGGTGATTTCATTAAACTCCAAAAACCGCATATTTGACCCCTCCCCACAGCTCAGCTATTGTAAAGAGCAAACAATTAAGCTTTTGTACGTATTTTTTAATTGTATATATTATTATTATTATTATTATTATTATTTATTTTTTAACTGTACTGAGCATATACTTTTTATAGGCATTTTAAAATAAATATAAAGGTTAAAACAGACCAATATTGTTCTGTGACGATAAAAATAATTAGAAAAAACTTTAATACATTTTTGTTTGCAATTATTCCAAATATTATCACATGCACATTTTTATTAATATCTTTAATTCAGTAATCAGAGAAGTTGATCATGTGTGATAATATCAAAATGAGAATTTAAAAAAAATCATCTGTAATGAGTCATAGAGAAGATATTTAAAAAGTAGGGAAAGGACAGAAAATACTAAGAGAATATTTAATATTGATATTTTAATTTGGAATGAAACATTTGTATTACATGAGTAATAAAGGCAACACAGGCACATTTTTATTGGTGGTCTGGATTTTTCACTTCCATCAATAGTGTTTATGTGCACTGTTGCAGCCTTTCTGTTGATTTCTTGTCTTTCAGTAGTTAATTTGTATCTGGGTCTGGTAGAAGTTCAGGTTATCCAGCAGCAGCTAGACTGGCTTACAGCTTCACTTCTGATATCCTGAGTTTTATAGTTCACTCTTCCTCAAGGCCAAAGCCAAATGTGGGCTTTTTGTACGAGGTTTTTTTTTCATGAACTTTTATGAGTGATAAGTATCATCGCATGTTTCCATTTACATTGTCCAGAAATCCCAGCGAAATACACATCTCCATAAATCAAGCCCAACGGATCCTCGAGCAGTGTAGTTGCTGCCCTCCTGGTTTAATCCCGAGCCAGTTTTCAGAATGTAGTGGAATGCACGCTCACTTTACATCGGACAGATTTAATTAGCAGTGACTGTGGAAAATACAAAGACATATTTAGCTTTGGAATCTTATTTGTGATAATCACGCTCTTGCAGGACAGACAGGAACCATTAAACAAACTGACATTTAAATGTCTTTCTGCCACATCGGCCACAGCCAAGGGAAAATATATTTTCAGACTTGTCCTCAATAATATGGCTCCCATCAAGCTTATTATTTATAGATGTGCTTTGGTACAGCATCCATAATTTCACACCAGTGTTTTCTGTTTATTATTCAGTTGGATAAATATACATGTCATTTTAGTTGTTGAATCAACGCGTTTCTAAGCTTGCAATTAGTTTCTTTTGTAATTCTAAACTCAACTGTTGTTATTGTTTCAGGTTTGTTTGTTTTTTGTTTTGTTTTTTTGGAGATGTGGATTTTTTTGAGTGGATGTAATTTTTGAAGGACAATTTTATTTGAATGACTTTATTTTTTTTTATTTTTTTTAGAAGAGAAGATATTTGAAAAGGTTTTTGTCCATGCAATGAAAGTTGATGGGGTCCAGTGTTGTTTTGGACACCATTGACTTTCATTGCATGAACAAAAACTATTTATTCATAATATATTTAGTGTTCCACAAAAGAAAGAAAATTATACAGATTGGGAATTTATTCAGCTTAGTAATATCCAAAAACTACTGTGTTAACTGTCAGGTGTCGTTTTTTCGACATACATTTAGATAAAATGTTTTAGGACCTCAGAGAGAGGCCTGGAGACACTTTGAAGAAGATAAATGTGTCCAACTGCCTGGATGGCAGATTGCTTTTTCTATGACTGTACATAAGTATGTAAAAAATCCAGCTTAGTGGCCAAGTGAATATGAACAGAAACACTTCCCGAATGCGTGATGCATCTGCCCTCAATGGGTCCCCAGAGACATGTTCTATCTACATCCTGTTATATCGAGGTAACAAATGTGTTTCTGTATCATGAGTATTGTTCCCCCGCCAAATGGCTTCAAATCAGTGTTTTATTTGTGTCACGTCAGGTGGAGTGGGATAGCACAATTAAAAGGTCTTTCGGACCTCCATGAAGTGGAACATCTGTGATGCAAACACTCTTTCCCACTGAATCTCACGTATAATAAGGGGGACATTGCACATTTTTGTATGCAAAAGTACTGTGTTACTGTTATATCCAGCAGAAGTGGGTTATTTATGTGTGGGATTGCTGTGGGATTATTGACACTCTCCCCTTGTGTGTATTTGTCTGGATTCCACCTCTGCTCATTTACACCTAATCGTTCTTTAGTGTGAAAATCAAGCAAGATGGAAAGGCAGATGGAATTTATTAAATAAATATATATATATATATATATATATATATGATCATGTGAAGTTATAAAGAAACACGTTATTGGAGTATGTTTTACGTAAAGTAGCCTAATAATTCAGTCTTTGTGCTTCAAAATGTACAAAATGTTTCATTCAATGTATTATTCGTGAAATTTACTAGCACTTTCTGAGTAGAAATCATTTCTAAACAAAAGTATGGATTGAGCTCATATAGATCCGGTATACCCTAGTTGTCATCTTTTCACTGGAAAATGGATTATGTAGATAAATCTCGATCATTGATTGTAGCGATAATCACCTCAATGTTGTTTTGTATGTTGTAATGGACTGTTTTTTTCTTAGCAGAAGCTTTATAATAATACACAGGTAAGGTAATGATTTCAACTCAAATCAGTATTTGGATAAATACGATTAGTCTGGGAAATATCATTTTACTCCATTTAAACTCATAACAGAATGGATTCTGGACTTGTGCCAGTATAGGTTTTCCTTTAATGACTTGAGGAAGTGGCTGTTGAATAGACTTTCAATGTACTTTGGGTTTCCTATAAGGCCCCTTTGAACTGAAAATAAAGAAGTGTTTCCTCACTATTCAGACAAATTACATTTGATCTCGGCTGTTTCCTTTCTTTTCAAATCCCTTTTAAGTTGTCTGTTGGGTGAGAGAAAGCAAAAGTGACTTTCTTGGCTGAGCTGAAAGGCCAAAAATAATAATACAGCTAATATATAGAGCTAGATGTATAGAGCTTATAGAGCTAATAATACAAAGACCCAGCTGGTGGGGTTGACTCTCACTTTCTTAACATAACTGGCAACTGAATGAACTTTTTAAAAGTAATAGTTCACCCAAAACGGGAAACTCTGTCATATATGCTATTTACCCTGAGGTTGCGCCTTTGTGCCTGTCCTTTACGTTCAGCAAGATGTGCTCTTTTCTGTCAATAGAACAAAAAAAGCACCATACTGAAAATATTAATTGCCCTTGATGTTCATGTTGCGCTAGTTTTGTTGTCAATCATCCCATCATTCCTTGTCTTGATAATGATTGCAGTTCACCAAACTTGTGAAATTACTTTAGATACAGTAGGATGGTTTTTAGTGAATCACAATTTGCATTTTGGTTTGTTCCTCACATTAATATATCATATGGCTTCAGAAGACGTCAGATACGTTGATTTATTTATTTTTGCGTTTTTATGATGTTAATTAAGAGTATTAATTGCCCCCCCTGGAGATTTGCTGAGGTCCCCTAGTTTTCATGATGCTGTTTTGCCCCATTTTGAAGACTGAAAACCTTATACTATATACTTCTCTATTAAAATCCATTTTTGTGTTCCACATATGTCATACATATCTGGATCTAAATGTTGGAACTTACCATGCTTTCAAAATTTCCCCTTTTTCTTGAGAAAAATGTACTATATTGGGTGTTCTCCAGGCTGATCACAACCAGATAATCACAAAGTTTAAAAGAAAGTAAATGTTACAAATGTTAGTTCCTCTTATCTCCCCTGCTGCTCCCAGAATGTTAAAAGCTATTGCAACATTTAGTCCAACACATGGTTAGAGTGTTGTTTTACTCTTCTGCCGAGTCTATTTGAATCTGAATGTATGAATATGTGTTCCAATTTAGTGCATTGCTAATGAAAATGGGCTAATTTACTTTTTAGTGCATACTCAACCCCAGCCCTGGGGTCAGAGCAGAGACTCCAGTCTTCCCTGTCGAGAAGCCAGACTTCATTAGACACTGTGTATTTATGCTTCAGTGTTTAGTAAATGGTGGTTTGAGTATTTTAGTGATGGCACGCTTTCTCTTCACTTCTGCTGGCCAGAACTTGGTAGTTAGGGTCCAAGAACAAGAATGATGGATTTTGATAAGACATTCTTAATTAAAGCTTGGAACGTTTCCATGCTTGTTTAAACCCAAACTATTCATCCAAACATTTGTCAATGACCTATTGTGGAAAACAGGTCAGAACAGGAGTAGCTGTTATGGCAGTTAGATGCTTGTGGTATGGCAAAGTATGTTACCCACAGTTCTTCCTTTTACACCCAGAAGGTCTTCTGGAATCAATTGTCGCCTCAACAGTGTGTCAGCACTCCTAAAAAGTTGCCATCTGACCAAAACAAAGGCTTCTCTGCCACTGCAGCAGTTAGAATTCAGGAGAAAATGTCACCCAAGGCAAAATCGCGGCCAACTAGTAGCTGTGTAGCACATCTTGCTGAGCTGCCTCTAAATTTACTGCCTAGATAGGCAGCTGTCTTTTAAGTGCAACACAGTAATTGAAACATTATATTTAAATGGATTTTGAATGCAGTTTGATGTATTCTTATGTAATGATTTTATGATAGGTAAAAATTGATAGCCTGAATGCACTGTAAGTCACTCTGGATAAAAGCATCTGCTAAATGCATAAATTTAATTTAATTTAATTTGACTTAAATCAAAATGACTTAATCATGCAGGACTTCATGCCATCTTATGATGCCAGCTGGGCACGAAAGCATTGACTGCTGGGTGCTTCTGCAATTTCTATGTTCTGCAAATCTCATGTTTAGGGACAATGAGCCATTGTGCGGCAGTTATTCAATCCTGTGCAGCTTGCGAGCTTTGACCGTGAGTGATCACATAAAATGATGTCACTGCAAATGCTTGTAAGCCAAGCACAAAGGAGCACCTTAGATACTGATCTGTGGTCAGATTAATGTGAGGGAACACTAAAGAATTCAGAGGACGTGTGTAACAAAAGTCACAGGCGCATTGATTTTACAGAATAAGGCAATTTTGCCCATTTAAAAGATGTATGGATTGGAAGACTGCTGTTCTGCAGTGATTTTACGGCATGTTTTAAATGACAACAATGGGAAAGAAGAGCTTTAGACACCCAGGGTCACACAGAATTCGCATCTACGGATCTCCAGAAAGTTCTACAAATCCCATGACCCTTGCGTGTTCATTTATTGAATATTAGGCTAATCTGATTGATACAATTGCTACAAATAAGAGTGTTCATTCAGAAAATGTTATTATTCACTCAGTGTTTTTTGAAAGTCCATTGTATGGATAAAAACTGTTCAAAATGTAATCTTATATGTTTCTGAAAGAAATTCATAGAACAACATTATCTTGGCATTTATGGTTCCACGAGGGACCTTTAACATCAATGGAAACATAACATTCCACAAAAGCCTCTTTATACTGAAAAAGGTTATTTAAATTATTAAAATGTTTATAAAAGAAGAAGGGGGGGGGGCGTTCTTTTAAGAACTAGATTCTCTGTAGCCTTTGTTCTATGCTGTTGGTGTGAAAACTCCTTTGGAACCTTTATTTTTTAAATTGTGCATAAATGTAGAATTTTGGGGTGAATGAACCCTTTCTCTACGTTTAAATGCATTCCACAAAAATCCACAATCCCATACCCCACCCCACAAAATCAGTGTGGAAAATGCAAAAATAAATCTGCTTCTCCCATAGATCTAATTCCATCTGGACCTACAAATTATGTCAAGTTTTATTTGCTCAAAAATTTTGTATTGATGGCTGTTGAACATGTACTCAATATAAGACAAAACACACACAACATATCCAGACTTAACTAGCAGAACAGAACACAAACAACAGCGACTTTGTGTCTGATTTACATTTAAAGATCTGTTTGTCTATAATTAAAACCCTATTCCTGACAAACCCAATCAGGAGTGTACACTGCAATAATTATCCAACAATAATTGCACTCAAGTATGTTGTGTTCTGTTGCATTTCGGCATGCTATTAACATACCGACTTGATAGCGTTGCTTTTTTTATGGTTGACTGGACTGATTTAGTGGAATATTTGTCAAATCACGGTTTATCAGTGGTTTGGAACCAAAAGTATTTGGCCATGGTACATTGTAAATCTAAGGAGATGAACTGGCTCTAAGCTGCAATTCCTGGGATCCGTCACTTCCTGTGTAAATAACTTTTATTGAGATGTACAGCCCTACACATAATAGCATACAAGATGTTAGAATCATTTCTGAGGGATCATGTGACACAGAAGACTGGAGTAAAGACCATATGGATCTCAGTCTAGAACACACTGATGCCTGTGAACACTTTTCAAATATGCAGCGCTGAAATCAACCTGTGTGCAACACTAGGAAAAAACCCACTTTGGATTCAAATTCTTTTAGGATAACTCATTGAATATTTCTCAATATCTGGCATTTAAAGGTGACTAAGACTTCAAAGCCTGAGGGGAAGTCGTATTAACCCAGATCAGGCTGCTTGGATTTGAGTAGGAGACTATGCCTTTAAGGCTGTAATTTAACAGCAGCTTCCCTTCATGTGGTTAACGCTTCACTAAAAGCGGGCACTGTTATCAATTAAAAAATCTGAGTCATTAAGAAGTCAAGAAGCTGCATTCATGCTTCGACTGTTTTTTGACTTTTAGGGAAATGACCTGATCCATCTTCCGGAAAAAGGGGACAGTGTAGGAGCGGTTATCAGATAAGGCAATGCCTTACAAAACTCCACCACCAAGACGTCCTGGAATTTAGGTGATATGAGGAACAAGCTCTCTAAATCAGATGACCAAGTCTGAAGAAGATTAGAGAGGTTTGCCTCTGATATGAATTTGAAGGTAATTTTATTGGCAAAGAAACTGGTGCAACAAAAATAACAAAAGTAAAATTGGTATAGATTATTACAAAAATCAGTTGTCAGAAGTAAATAAAAAAATAAGCATATAATGATAGAATTATATATAATGATAATAATAAAGATACAAGGCAAGGCCAAGAAAGATAAATTTTACCGTAAAAAATACAGTAGCAACATTTTAGGTTTTACAGTTGTAATAAAAATTTCATTCAATTTCATTAACTGATATAATGTAAATATACCAACCTATTGAAGTACTGGAGTCTGTTTTGTAGCTTTGTAATACACTGATAACCACCAAATGCAGGTGGTGATGAAAAAGTCACATCATGAACCAAAGCCCATCACAAGCAGCTAAAGAAGGTATTTAGTAGGGGAATTTACTGCAAACCATTTAACAGCTTTTTACTGTAACATTTTTACACTCTTTTACCTTGAAATTCATTGTTATTTTTTTACTGTATATAAGTGTGTGTGTGTGTGTGTGTGCATATATATATATATGTGTGTGTGTGTGTGTGAATAATACATTGCTGCTTATTTAGTCATTTAAGCATTTGTTTAGGGAATGCAAATCGTGGCCTCAGTTTTCCTTGTTTTACTCTTGGCAAAAGATAAAACACTTCTTTTGCGTATTCACTTATCTAGAAAGCGATGCCTTCTATCAGTATTTTATGGGTAATTGATTTACAGAAATAAAACCAGAAACCGCTCACACCTGTTTTTCATCATTTGTTGAAAAATACATTCGTGAAACAACATGATTTGGAAAAAAAAGGTTTTCAAAGAGTTTAAAGTCCTAGAAACATTTTTCTGATGAAATGGAAAAAAGCACCAGCAAATTGTTTTGTTTTTCCAACGAAGTTTCCATTTAACAAGACACATATGTATAGACCTTTTTCATATACTGTATATGTACTGTATGTTTGGCAGCACTGAGGTGGGTCTGAATTGCAGGTTTCATTTGTCAGCTTTGGTTGCACTTAAATATGCTCACAGAGAAGATCCACACAGAATATGTTTGAAATTAAAAGTTTTAGTTTAGATGGTTAAGCTTAGTAGGGAAACCCAAATGCTGCAGGTTCAGACCCCAAACAAGCTTATACGCAAGCTATAGCTTTGAGTCCCGAAATAAGGTTCTTAATCCCAGGTTATTTTATTATAATATTTATTATGTTTTAGATTTTTTTTATTTTATTTTTTTGCATCATTTAATGATTTGCAGCAGTGTGAAACTAAATGGTTGGCCGCTGAAATGACAAATTAAAAAACATACAGAAGCCAAATGGCAATGGCTACTCTACATCACCTAAATATTATTATTAATTATTCATAATGTGCTCCACCCCTTAATTTTTTTTCAGATCAGGGAATACTGCTAAATACTGTACAACCCCAAAGTGTACACTCTTAAAAATAAAGTCTCTTTATTTGCTTCTGTGGTTCCATGAAGAAACTTTAATAACATCCATTGAATACTTCCATTGCTCAAAAGGTTCCTTTATAGTGGAAAAGGTTTTTATTATTATTATTATTAATATATTCACCACAGTAAGGGAAGAAATGGTTCTTTTAAGAAAGGTTCCCTGAAAGGGAAATGTTAATTTGAACATAGCCGCTGTTTGTGCCTATTTTGGACACTGCAAAGAACACCAACAACTTGAACATTTCAATGGAGTCTTTGTTTAAGTCTGTTAAGTTTCTTAGTACCATGCAAATGTTGACCTACAGTGTGTTTATGTTAAGCAAAATGAGGAATAAAATAAGCAGACGTGACTGCAGTTTTGACGCAGAGGACATAGTGGATTCTGACATCTGATCAGAGTGATGAGATAAGACACACTTCAATGACAGAACAGATGAGTTATGGTTCCTCTAATATACCTCTCCAGGCATTATTTCTACTGGAATCAGTCCACTCGTGACTCATATTGATATGGGATATAACCAAGCTGAGGCTGCCATCTGTATGCGGTGCCTGACATTTGAAATGGCTTAGGAACTTTCTGGCCACCAAATTTGAATGAAATTGAATGAAAACAACATCAGGTGATCTCTGCTGTAAATTTGTCTCTGTTTGTTCCACTCGAGATGGCTTGAGAAGATAAAGGCTTTGGACTGTATGCTGTCCGTGGGCACAAAGCATTGCATCTTAGTGATCAAAGCTCAGTTCTCTTTTTAACATTGCAGCGATGACAGAAATTCAGAACGCCACCCAGAGTTCTCCGTTAACCTCATTGGAAGGTTTATTTATTTTTACACTGCTTGAACCTGTTCCTCACTTTAACGTCCCATATTTTCCACTTTTTGGTTTTGTTTTCAGCACTATATGATTTAGCAGCCAAAAACACCATCCCTATGATTTCATCATCATACAGCATGACTGCATTACAACATTACTACATTACTGTTCACTTACTTCCACGGTTCTTCTCCACATGTGATTTATTATTTTGGCGATCTCATTTCATTTCTACCTCCAAGATCAGCTGATTCATGAGTAAAAGTTCAAGCATGTCAGTTGATTGAAATCAACATCTTGAATCCTGTTTTTCTCCGAAACTTTGAGAAATGTGTTTCTCCTGTTTAACAGACAAGCATTCTGAAAAAACCCTGGCTTTAAACAACAGCTGAGAAACTCACAGATTCCATCTGGTCACTGGCAATGAATTTAAGCGAGGGCTCATACTGACATTATGTAAATATATTTGCGGTTTATCACTATTATTGTTTGCTAAACCATAATTTGTTTTGTATTAAAACCATAGAAATAAAAAAAAATCATTTCTGACTATTCCATTTTTTCTTTTTATGATATTCTGTTTTTAATCTATGCAAACAATCTAAGGCATAATCAGACTATTCTCAGATGATTTTCTAATACTTAAAAAATAACTGAAACGTGCTTATCTGCTTTGACACAAATTACACTTGGAATCTCATCGAACAGAAATATGGCAGGTATTGTAAGTCAGTTTAAATCAAACTAACCAGTCTGCTCAATGTTCACAACGTCAATTAATAATAAGAACTAATACTCTTTAAAGCTGCTGTCTCAGGCAGGAGTGTGTGTGAACAGATCAGTTTCATCCTGTGTCAATACAGAATGTGGGCGGAGAAAACATCCTATAAAAAGAAGGTATCCCACAACATGAAACGACAGGCTGCTTCACAAACACTCACACCAGCAGGAATCCTCTATTTTGCCGCAACTGACTTTAATTTTTTTAATTTTTGGGCAGAGCATCCTGAAACTTTACATTTCTCTACATCTTTGTGCTTTTATAATGCACTATGTCTCTTTGCGATGTGTAGGCTACATTACGTCTTTTTCCAGTGATATTTGACAGCCTATTTGATGGGCTCTGTAAGGGGTTTGTACTTTTTTAAGCCAAAGTGTGGTGGTCAAAGCATCTAGTGGTGTTGGAAATATCTTCAGGAAACCAGCACATTCTCCTTCAGCGTTAAAAGACGAAAAGGATGCTGACCGTTTTGCGGAGTCGGAGCTTTTGGATGTTGATGCTGATCGTCGCGGTCGGGCGGATGGGAGAAACTCAGGGGACCGAGAGCAAAGCCCTGGTGAATTCCATCAAATCACTGGAGCCTCAGCCCGCCGCCGCCAACCGCTCCAGCGGCTTCCCGAAGAAAGACAACATGCCCGCTCAGGTAAACAACACAGCTCTAGACATTATTCTGTTAGTTTAAGCTAAAACCCTCAAGGCATTATGACTTCGTTAATGCCTAAAGAAATAACGCTCACATAAGTAATCCCTATCAAACCGTTTGTCCCGCTCAAGACAATTTCCCCCAAATCGCAAGATTGGTTTAATTACATCAAATATGCAAGTTTTTAAAACACGTTCTTGTGACAAATAAACAATTTATACTAAAGTGACAAACCTGACAAAGTATGTTTTGTTGATGATGACGTGAGGCGAACTGTTGCTATGGTTACCTCCTCAGCGACGTCTGACTGACTTGTAAAGATTTTGGGGTTACTGAAATCTTGCTTTGTGTTAATTTTGTTGTATATAGTTCACCGTAGAAAAACTTTTCTGACGTTTTATTTTGCTTGTTTGCTTTCTTTAGTGCTTTGGGAACGTGATTTGCGTCGACGCCACGTTTCATATCAAATGGCATGTCATATATTATGTAGGCCTACGTTAGATATAATCAGAGTTAAAAGCCTCAGATATGTTATTTTTTTAAAAAAAATATTAATGTACAGTTGCCTGTTACTAGCATATTATAGTACAAGTAGCTCAGGTGAATCGCCAGCCCAGCATCCTTTTGAAAGGTTTTCTCATATTTCTCGTCTGGTAAATGCTGAATTCATGCCAATCCTCTTTGCTGTTCGGTCCCCACTTATGTCTCTCAGATCAGCTGTAAATATACAGATGTTGTTGTAATTTTGAGCAGACGCAATACGAAAACTTAGATCTGTATGCAAGTTCCCTGCCAGACCCTCATCTAAACAATTGCTCTCAACTTTAGCATCTCCATAAACGCATGTGGTCTGGAGGATCAGACCAATGCCATACATGTGGAAACCACTAACAGTCCAATATTAGTTAAATGTCATGCTACATTTATCTGCTTATCCAAATGCAGATTGCTAACAACTTTGTAGATTACTTACAGAGCGAGTGTTGTCTCATTTGGAAGTTTCCAGTTGCAGATGTTGCAGACATTGTGGACAGATCCCAACTTTTTGTATACTGAAGTGTAGTGTGTTTTTACTTAAGGATTATGTAGTGCGTGGTGTGCATTAATTTATATAGATGGAACAAACCAAAAACATCTGTAATATTGTTCATGGCTCTTCTGTGCCAATGGTCACACCGTAGATCACCACAGAGTACACATCACATTTGCAGTGACAGTGTATCAAATTAAATACCAGATTTAAAAGAACAGGTCATGTGGATGCAGTGCTGTGGTGGTAAATTTCTTGATTGCAGCTTTAGCTTTGAGATATTTCTTTAGTTCTAGTTCCCTCTTATATTGGTTACATTTGAAATGCAAATGGCCGTCCTGGTTTTGTATAGCATTTACATGATTTTGTGATTAGCTGCCATTAACATTGATTGTTAGTGGCAATTTTTGTTGATTATTCTTTGAAATATTAGCATATGCTGCACCAAAGAAGATGCATGCTAAATTCGAGTTCCTCAGTCAATTGGTGGTGGAGTTTTCTTTTAGTTTCTTTCTTTCTTTTCAGTTGTATTGTCCCCTATGGGCATAACTGGACAAAATACTGGACAAAATTGGGCATGCTTCCTCACAGCGTGCTGTTGTAAAAGTTTTATTAACTTTGGACTTTGGGAAGGCCACATCCAAAAAGGCCACATTTTTGTGAATTTTATTATTTATTTATTTATTTATTTGTGCAAAATGCTCTAATTGAAATGATTTTGGTAGCTGTTCATTTCAAGATGCTACTGTACATATTATTCATGTAAATTGTACTAACAGTCCATGAAGAGTTTGAAAAGTAAGTGGCTTATGTAGTGCAAATGATATAAGCACTGAATGTCCTTAAATATGTTAATGATGGCACCCAGAAGAGTGTCTGGAATTAAATCAGCATTATGTCCTTGTAGTCACTTTCCCTACATTTTTCTCTCCCATCTGGTTGAGCTGTCTGAAGAATGCTTTACATTTTTATATGCCATTACACAGCTGCTGAAATGTTTCCTCTCAAACTCTCAAGGATATGGTGGAGATTATAACACAAGCTCCCAATAAATCTCCCACACTGGCGCTCTCCCAACTGCTGCAAATTAGACAGGCAAGAGAAATGGCCACCCAGTTTCATACATCCGTCCTAAAGGCGACAAGCTGAATTCGGTACGCTGTTTCATGCTGTAAGTAAAGCTGGCCGGTAGCCATGATGTCAGAGTTTTATTAGTAATTACAACTTCATTTAAATGCGTCTAACTCAGATGTTGTCCACTAATAAAATAAACCTACCATTATATTTGAAAACAAAGCGAAGTTGCTCACTTTAAACGATTAGAGTAAATGTTCAAGGGGGGTTAATGGTGGTTTCCAGTTGTGGGCTACCCAAAAAGAGCGATATTGGGATTGGCAGAACTCGTTCATCACATTAACCTCTCGACTAGAGGCGAAGAGTCTAGTTTCCACATGAACACGAGAGCAGGTTCACATCAGTGCCGCAGCTTTGGGACTTTTAACTTTTTCTCTTATTTAATTTGACGCCAAGTTTCCGTTAACGAGTAGGACTGGGGAAGGGGATTGGTTGGGTCTGGCTTGTAAAGAGGCGAGGTGGGTTGCCCTCTCCTGCTCTCTCTGAGGTTAAGTGACTGTTTAGTGATGCTAACGAGCTGAGAGGGTGAAATAAAACAGGTAAAGGTGTGACAGATTGTATGGCTAGCTGGGCTAATTATCGGGATTTGACTTCATTTGAGGAACAAGACAGCTGAGAAAGTCTAATCACCATGAGTTTCTGACCATGATTTAAAGTGTTAAGTCATGATATTGCAGCGCTGAAGCATTCCCAGAATTCCATGGATGTAACGGTTAGCATACATTTGGCCAAGCTCATTGAAAAGCACATATGTGAACCAGGGTTATTATAATTAATTAAAACTACAAATGCAAAAAAAAAGTTTTCTTTTTTTTTTCCTCTTTTTTTAATGAACTGAGATCCAATAAGAAAAAACTGCATTTTCTGCAGTGTTTTTTTTTTTTTTTTACTCTTGAAAACCCTTTTAATTCACTAAAACCAAGGTCAAGTTAAGCTGGGCCCTGGGGCCATACAGGAACTTATGTGTGAGACATGGGTTTTATGTGTGAAAATCCTATTCAGGATTTCGTAGTCTGTTGTGTAGATGAATTTAGACACGTTCAAAGAGAGCTTTGCAGTCCTATAGCTGCAGACTGAAATTAGACTGAAGATGTTTCTTTTTTTTTCTTTTTTTTGCAGCAAAGCAATATTAAATTAAATAAATGAATAAGAAAATTAAGAAAAAAACAATATAAAAATTCTATATATTTATAATGATTTTCATTATAAAGAATTTATAAATAATAAATATAAACAAAATGAATATATAAATATTGTGATTTGATTGATTCTTTTAAAGTTTTATGTCACTTGATATTTTTCAGGCAGTTTACGAATCTGCCTGCTAAAGTATTCCATGCATATTTGTTGCTTCTAAAAAGATAAGACTTGATGTACTATAGTTTGGGTATTACCTGATATCAGTCCTTATATGAGCATGAGGGAGAATACAGATATGGAGAAGATTTTCAAAGGCATGGCATGTTTAGTCTTCAAAGTCCGTCTCTTTTTTTTTGCTAGCATGAGAGCGGTGACACAGGGCAGTGGGCATCCCTCATCGCCGTCTGTCTCTGAGCTTATCATCGTGCCACTAATCTCACACATGAATGTACTGTATGGGAGGAATAAAAACAGACTATGGAATCAATGAGGGATGAGGATCAACGAGTCGTATCCAAGCGTTGGTCGGGTCATTAAAATCCTGATCTGATGACGTTGCCAGATTGTGTGCAGATGCGATTATGTGTCTGCGTTGGCCCTGTCGGTTTGTGCAACACTACGGAGAGATGCGGGTGACTCTTGCAGCTTTGCAATCAAAAAGTTGACATGATTTAACCTGAATGATTTACGTCTAAGCACATTATACAACTGAAACGAATAAGAGGATGTAAAATGTACTTTTTGAAGTATTTTTGAATGGAATTGTCTGTTTTATTTGGTTCATTTTTCTGCTAATGTAATGCACTCAATCATTTTCTAATGATGCAGTGAATGAAGTCTGAATTTTTAGTATTTAAGCATTGGTGGGTCTTATCCGTTCCTTATTCGTCCCGCGAATGTATCGTTGGTGGTTTGGCCCGGTTTCATCATGTGTTTTCAATGTTACCAATTCTATTACTTTAAGAAGGGAAAATTGCTTTAAGGTCTGTCAACCTAAAAAACAGACTTGTTTCTTGTGTTATTAGATATTGAGATATCCCCTTGTCGGAACACATGTTTTGCATTTGACGCCAAACTGAAGATTGTTACGGGTGATGTAACGCACTTTCCTTCCTGCTAAATCTTCACTAGCTGCTTTCTGTTCTGGAGTTTGTGATTTGTAAAACATTGTCAAGCTTAGTTAGAACTATGCATTTTACCTTACAGTAAGGTAACGTAACCTCATATTAAAGTGTTTAAGGTCTGGTGTGCTGATTTTGGAGGTTTTGGGCACCAGCTAGACTACTTTAAACTATTTTAATCTGGTCTAACTTAATTAAATTGCTTGTCTTCCATGTAGTTTCATCCAGAATTTTCAGCAGTCCCTTAATAATAAAAATAAAATATGGCTGGTGACATTTCAATATGTTCTGTATCTTTTTCTATGACAGCAATACTTAAAAAAAAATCATTTTAATTACAAAATAGTTTAAACTTTTATTATATTGTTAGATTATATACAGAATTGTCACTCCTAATTCCAACTATTTCAATCTTTATTGTGACATTAAATATAAGTTTTCTGCTGTTCAAGGAACTAATAATTTCCAAGTTTCTACAATGGCTCACTATGGTGTACTGGTATATTTCTTACTAAATTGTGTGTTGTGTCGAAAACAGGGTTCGATGGAGGAGAACCACATCTGATCTGTCTTTTTTCTGTCTTTTTTCTCAGGGGAATCCATGCAGCAGTGATAAAGAGTGCACGGTGGGAACGTACTGCCACAGTCCTCAGCACGCCCCGTCCCGCTGCCTCACCTGCCGCAGGAGAAAGAAGCGCTGCCACAGAGACAACATGTGCTGCCCTGGGAACCGCTGCAGCAACTGTACGTTCCTGGATTGATCGCTCATAGACCCTGTCTCTCATACTAACTCTGAGAAAGTTACAATGTGTCGTTTCTGTCTTTCTTCAGATATCTGCATCCCCATCTCAGAGCACGTGCTGTCCTCACACAAGTCATCTATGGAGGAGCACAAAATGCTTTCCATCAAAGACAAAGGCTGGAGGAGGAACAGCAAAGCTCAGGCCAAGATCTCTCTCAAAGGTGAGCAACGGACAATATCACAACTCTTCACTATTTGTGTAAAGTTGTTTAGGACTCGCACAGACCTGCAGGACAAAGCCTGATTGGTTACTGCCAAGCAGTAACAAGCTAAAAAATTGCTTAGTCTGAAAAGGCTTGAGAAAACACAAGACATTAGCAGAAATTAGCACTGCACAATAAGGTCCCGTTACTTAATATAAGTTAATGCATTTACTAACTAGCGGTTTATTTGCTATGGTATTTATTATAGTAAAAATACAACTATTCATTGTTAGTTCATATCAGCTCAGGTCCAATAAATAATGTGAACAGATACAACTTTTAACTTTTGGACCCTTTACCACAGTTATACAGCTAAATCTGAACTCTACTAATGTGTTTAATATTTACTTTTTTTAAACACTTTAAAGTACATTTATAATACTATACTTGTGATTTATTGTGTGAGGTTTTTCTAACAATATTGCAAATTACAGCTTTCTGTCTTCTGACCGAAGAAAGTCCTTTTGAAAGTCATAGAAATGCAATTGTACCTTATTTGTAAATTAATGGACTCTGGATAGCTTTCAGAATAATAACCTGACACACTTTCAAGTTATTCTTTTTTTCCTCGAAAGTACTCACTGTGTACCCTGAGTTCAGGAAGTTCATATAATCTCAAGTAGAGCATGTGATTTTCTGTCTAGTTTTGTGTGCCGTGTGCATCAGGCAGTCAGTGAACGTACTGTGTGCGGTCTGAGACCGTTTCATATTCGTACTCACTTATGAACTATGTCTGCCATGAGTTGATTCACTGGATGTGGTAACATGCATGTGTTGAGGGGGACAGCGGGCCACAGATTTATACAGCTCGTATATCTTGAAGACTTAACCACAGTGGGAGGCCTGTGAAGGAAGGATCACAATGTAGTGCGGTTCCCACACCTCACAGAGTCACACTCAAACATAAACTGATTTAGACGGAGCAATTTGAGGCACCCTAAACGTTGTATTTGTAAATTAAACAATTAATACAATTTGTAATTTAACACAAGATCACCCCACAACACCTTTCCATTTGGGAAAAAAAATAAACCATAAACAGAACTTACATTTCTATTTTCAGCCTGCTCTACCAACTATTGGAAAGTTGTTTTGCATTTGTTTGTAAGTAGATGTAAATCAGTAACAGTGACGCATTTGGTTGCACTTTATTTTCTGATTCCACTTGAACATCGTGGAGAATATTTGCATGAGAGGTAGAAAGGAGGAGTGTGCGTGAGTTTTGGCAGTCCTTTCATCGACTGAAGGAGGGATCATACTTATTGTCACAAAGTAAAAGAAGTAGTGGCAAATATTTTCTTCTGTGGTGTCTCATAAACAAAAGAGAAAAACATGTAGGGTGGGGACTTTCATTTATTGGTTGTTGATTGGAAGGAGGCAGATCTGAATGCAAGAAAAAGGTGGGGCTTATAATAATTATAATAATAATTCCTTACATTTATATAGCGCTTTTCTATGGCACTTAAAGTGCTTTACATAGTCAGGGGGTATTTCCTCATCCACCATCAATGTGCAGCATCCACCTGGATGATGATGCGACGGCAGCCATAGTGCGTCAGAACGCCCACCACACACCAGCTTACTGGAGGAGAGGAGACGGAGTGATGAAGCTGATCAGTAGACATGGGGATTGTTAGGAGGCCATTATGGTCAGAGGCCAATGGGCGAACTGAGCCAGGATAAAGAGGTCACACCTCTACTCTTTTCGAAAGACATCCTGGGATTTTTAATGACCACAGAGAGTCAGGACCTCAGTTTAACATCTCATCCGAAGGACGGTGCTCATTGACAGTATAGTGTCCCCAGCACTACACTGGGACGCTAGGACCCACCGGTCTTGGGCTCCAGGGTTATATGGCTGCCGGCATATTTATGTTGACTAAATGATTGGAACTCCTTCTATTAAATTATTTTCAAAACACATATGTTCTTCTTCTCTCTCTCTCTCTCTCTCTCTCTCTCTCTATATATATATATATATTGTAACAAACTCATTTTTAGGGATAAGGGAAGGTCAAATGACCTGAAGTTACTTCAAAAGCAAACACTTCCTGGCTGAATGTTTTTCCCCCATATATTCCATATACAGCTGTGGGATGAACTCATAAAACACTAAAGATGGGTTTGTAGAATTAAAAAAATAAATAAATAAATCAAATAAAATAAAAATATATGTATATATATATATATATATATATATATATATATATATATATATATATATATATATATATATATATATATATATATATATATATATATATATATAAAATATATATTTTTTGTCATTATGTCCTATTTCCTTTTCTTTTGTCTTTTTTTACCTTCTTTTTTTTAAATAATGCAGGAATTCCAAAAACTGTCAGGCAAACCCCTCTGACCTAAAATATTTCATCAAATTGTCCCCTGACATTTCATCATTTAGTAATGTTGTATAATGGTTATATGACGTGCAGTTTTTTTGAATTCAGTGTTTTATTGTGATTTGTTTTTATTTAAAATTGTATTATTATTATTATTATTTTATTTTTTTATTTTATTTTTTTTTTATAATTATTTAGTCAGCTCACAGTCAACCCAAAATTTTGCTCAACCAAAATTTTTCTTTTCATTAAACTCAACTGAACAATTGTTCAAAAATCCTAATTTTGTGTTCCTTTGGAAAACTATGAGATTAAATCAATAATGAGTTTTTCTTATTTTGGGGGCTCCTAAAAAAAGCAATTACATTTCATGCAAATTAGAAAATGATGAAGAAAGTATTTCAAAAATGCAAAATAATTTATATATATATATTTTTTTTTTTTTTTTTTTTTTCAGAAAAACTTCATACACAGTCATGTAAAAAGATATATAAAATAATATAATTATCTTCAAATAAAATCTTCCCAGCCAACTGTATATGAAATAAAGTCAAGTTGGTTTATATAAGTTGGTTCAATATTGGTTTCTAAAGTAACCAGCCTTGAGTTCTATTTATTCTATGAATACATGCATTTGCCAGACCTATTTATCTGAAGTGATTTACACTGCATGCATTTCCAGGGATTTATTTCCAAGTCATGACCTTGTTGTCATTTAGTGTTTGAGTAACAGAAATGGCATTGCTGGCTTTTTTCACCCACAGGTCACGAGGGCGACCCTTGCCTGCGATCTTCCGACTGCTCGGAGGGCTACTGCTGCGCTCGCCACTTCTGGACCAAAATCTGCAAGCCTGTGCTGCGGCAGGGCGAAGTCTGCACCAAGCAGCGCAAGAAAGGCTCCCACAGCCTGGAGATCTTTCAGCGCTGTGACTGTGCCAAAGAACTTGCCTGCAAGGTATGGAAAGACGCCACCTCCTTCTCCAGGTCCAGGCTGCACGTGTGCCAGAGGATCTGAGACGGGACGCCCCTGCAAAACAAGCTGCACCTTGGGGCCCCTGCGTCCCGCCGGGGGAGGAGTGTGCAAGGACTCCCTTCTCCAGGACTTACTCAGCTGTGATAAAGAGAGAGAAAGGGTGAGATACAGATGAATTTCTGCAAGAACAGGGTGGGTTTGGGATGGGAATGAACCCATGTGCTGGGATGCTCAGATGTAGCTGTTGAGGAAGCACTCTGGGCCTCTGAGTTTTTTTTTTTTATCCACAAGCCATATTTATCACTAATTTCACGTTTGATGCCATTATTTCAGTATGTCTGTGCTGTCAGTATCTTGTGATGCTGAATGCTCTGATTTGGTTTCTATTTTTCACTATATATTTCATGCACATATTAGTTTTTTCACTGCATAACCACTAAAATATTAACTCGTTTTTGTTGGTTACATTATCATCGACTGTGGGTCTCATTCATTAAAAACTGTGGAAAACAGCAATTTTCATTTCATTTTAGTTTCTTTTTTTCTTTTTCTAAATTTAAGACTGCTCTTCTGAAAGTGCACTTTGAGTTTGCTTGTGTATATATATATATATATAAATATATATATATATATATATATATATATATATATATATATATATAAATATAAATGTGTACATAACACCAAAACAGAAGAACAGGTGTATGTTTTCAAGGTGGCCTCACTAGTAATGCATTTGTTGGAGAAATATGTTCATTAGTTCAGATTTATTCAATATATTACATTTTTATGATGTCAGAAATGCTACATTGGTTCTGATGCTCAAGATTATCAAGGGAAGTTGTTTACAGTGCTGTTCAGTGAATGTGCAGATGCTTTATAACATTATGAATCATGGGCTGTGCTGTTACGTAAAATTCCACATTATCTTTTAGCTAGAAGAAATAATAATACCAATAATAATAATAAACCAATAAGCTCTTATATTGTAAATAAAATGCAAAATTTTCCAAATGTATTTAAGAAGCCGTTGTATATCATGTATATATTGGTAAAAAGGAAACAGATGGGGACATGAATAAAGTGGTAACTTTCAGCGTACTGTTTGTTATAGCATAGTGTGGCTCCATTTTCCTCAAGCTCTGTTTTTACACCGCAGATATGAAAATCCTCACACAGATCTCGTTCTATTAAATTATTTTCAAAACACATTTCTTCTTTGTAGAGCTCATGTTGTGTATTTGTTTAATGTCTGATTTCCTGGGTTAGTCCTTTGTTCCTGTTGTAACCGTGCTGTTATGTCTCGTTGTGTATTTACAGTGATTTAAACAGATTAAAGAATGTATTTTGTATTACAAGAATTTGGCTGCTCTCATATTTTCAGCTCTGACTCGAACAGCTTCAGTATTTTACCTTCTAAAAACAAATCATGAAGCTGTCAGCATTCAATGAATGAGCCTCGGTGGTTTATACATTTTGGATTTCTGATTTTGATTATATCTGTGATGACATTTATTAAATAATATGCTAAACATAAGCAACTAACATGCATTTTCGCTTTTCTTCTCAGTGGCCATTTCATGATTACCTTAATGGCTGTATGTCTAACATGTCAATAAATCACGGACACTGGGCCTTTGTGTGTTTTTTTTTTTCATCGGAATTCTGACTTTCTCCCACAATTCCGACTCGTAATTCAAATGTTTTTCTCATAATTAATAATTTTTTTCTTGCAAGTCTGACTTTTTATCACAATTCAGATTTTTTTTTTTCTCGCAATTCTGACCTTTTCTCGCAATTCTGACCTTTTCTCAGAATTTTCTTTTTATCATAATTCTGACTTTTTATTCTTGGAATTCAGTTTTTTTTTTCTTCTCAGAAAAAAATCTGACATTTTTCTCAGAATTCAAAATGTTTTCTCACAATTCTGACTTTTTTCCCCACATAATTCTGACACAAAAGCATAAATGAAAATAAGGTCATTGTGAATTTTTTATCTCACAATTTGGACTTTCTCATTATCAAAAGTTTCTAAGGTTATGTCTCACGATTCTGAGAACTGTAAGAAAAAAGTCGGAAATTGTGAGATAGACTCAAAATTGCAAGAAACGTCAGAATTATGAGATAAAAAGTTGAGATTGACTTTTTCATTTCTTTATTCCATGGTGGAAAAAAACTACCCACGTGATTCTGTATTGAGCATTTCTCATGTTGTATTTGAAATGTGATTGTCAGTGTTGTTGATAAATGTGTTTGGCAGACAGGTTCCAAGTAGACAGAAGAATATAAAATGTCTAAGGCAGTTAACCTAACAAAGCCAGAGCGGACAATAAAATATTCTTGGACCATGGAAACAGCTTTATGTAATCTCCAAATTTAATATGATGTTGTTTTTAGGGAGCAAAGAAAAACTGATATAGGGGATAGTTACTTTTAAATGTATGCATTACAATATTGCGCTACTCCAACCGCATTAATTAGTAATGCATTACGTAACTTTCGCATTACTTTTTAATCGGAACTATAGCCTTATTAATTTTTTTTTTTTTAATAAACCTCCCAAAAGTTATATTTTTGGCAAATGTAAGGGCCCTTTGACACCAAATAAAGCAATAAGCCCCAAGAAGCCATGCTTTACAGTTCATTTATAAAACATTTTGGTGGAAGAGTACTGTTATCATTTATATCATTACACTTTATTTACTCTGTTTTATTCTGTGAAACCTTACTACGTATATGGACCGTTTTATAAAAGTAGTAAGCCCCGTGAAGCTGTGGTTTAGAGTGAATATATAACAGCTAAGGGGTGTTGTTAGGCACAACGCGAAGAGGAGTAACTTGTATTACTTATTTGAAAAGGTAAATCAGATATTTAGTTACATTTACATTTTAGTTGGAAACTTCACTAGTTACTTGAAAGGAGTAATCTGATTATGTAACTTGCATTACTAGTGATTCGTTACCCCTAACATGAACTGTAAATCGCCGTCTTCATAAAGTAAACAGCATGGCATGAATCATGCTATTGTATGTGTGAAGGTTCCTTTTACAAAATCAAAGGTTTAAATAAATTTATGCATTTAGCAGATGCTTTTATCCAAAGTGACTTACAGTGCATTCAGGCTATCAATTTTTACATATCATGTGTTCCCAGGGAATCGAACCCCCATCCTTGGGCTTGCTAGTGCAGTGCTCTACCAGTTGAGCTACAGGAACACTAACAAATGGGAATATTTCATTCAATCATATATTTTGGTCAAAAGTTCTACTCTTTTGCAATCCCCTATTGAAATGCTAGTTTTTAAACCGCTAACAGATTGAGTAACCCCAGAGTGCAGTCTGGACGATGGGGCGGGGCGACACTTCGAGGCGGAGCGACACGTGTCGCCCCGCCCATATTTGTTTTCCCCGCCTATGACATTTTCCTCCGAGCCAGCAGGGGGCAGTTTGCGTTGAAACAAACAGATCGGTGGCAACTACAGCAGCAGAGTAATAACGCTATTCCGTTGATTGCTTGAGGTGAGTAAAAGTGGTTGTGTAAATATCTTATAATATGAAATGCGATGTTGGATCATTTATTTATCCATGGTACGTTCAATTTGAATAATTATTGTTAATAATTGTTATAAATTGCTCATTTTATTGTTCTTTGTGGATTGTAACAGTACACTCTGTACATGGCTTTAGTTCATAGGTTCGATTTTACAGAGGTATGGCAGCACATTTGTCAAGTTATTTGAACAGACATGCATGATTTTTGTGTGTATATTATTATTATTATTATTATTATTTTTCAGGATGACATGATCAGGAGGTGGTGGTGTTCTGTTCTCCTGGACAGCTTCACTCCGCAAATGTATGTAGCTGTTTGAATGTTGCTACATGAAACATTACTCTGTACTGTATCTAGCAATATACATACCTCTTGACATTTGTTCTTTTAGAGCTCAACCACTGAGGGGAACTTCACCATTCACCATGTCTTCAGGCAGAGTCCAGCAAAGCAGGTTATTTGTGCACATACATTCATTAAGAGCTAATAATTACATGTGTGTGTACATGCAGAGGTATTTTAGTTATTACAGCTACATAGTTGTTCAGATGTGAAATTGGTATTATGTACAAGTACTATATTGGTCAATACTGTGGATTATTTAATATATAGCTATCAGTTAACATCAGCATCAAAGACATTTTAAAACATTTCAGCTTAATTCATTTTCAGACAGCAGCGAGTTTTTTAAATAACTTCTGTTTGCGATCTAATGTGGATTTTGTTCACCATATAAGATAGAAATATTTATATTCAATGTAAAAGATGTTCATGTGGATCATGCATACAAATATATACAAATATCTCACTGGATTATTAAAATTAATGGCAAAATGAATGTGTGGAAATGTAAACTAATATATCCTACTGACACACAACAGCAAAAGATATAAATAATTGGCTTAAAACAGTTTTTTTTCAATGTGAAAATACTAATATGCCTAATACTTCTGCACAGTACTGTATATATTAACATTTTATTAGTGTTATAATAAAAGAATGAGTATGCATTTGTGACAACAATCTATAGAGTTTTTAATGAGAGTTTTAAAGCAAGGTTGTCTGTATTCAGTGTTAATATAATGTTTAATAACTTTTATATACATATATAAATAAACCTATGTATGTTTTTGATTCAACAGCTTCCACTGGAAATCCTCAGGGAAGTTATTTTGTCGGCGGGTGACTCTGCATATTTGACACTTTCTCTGGTTTGCAGATGGTTTAGGGATGTGCTCCGAAGTTTTTCGGAAAGCGGCACAGTTTGCCTGGCTAGAGAGTAAGATTTCCCCGTTTAATGCTCATTCTCCAATTGAATTTTGTAGTAGAAGGCTGTTAAACTTTTTTTTGTATTATTATTATTATTATCTTTCATGTATTTTGTCTTTACACTATAAGTTGTGGCCAACTGGAAGAATTGTCCTCCTGTCTCCTGACCGGAACGAGTTCAGACGGATGTACAGCATCAGGGAATGCTTGCAGTGCAGAGCCCTTTTCAAGTTTAACCCACCAGGGTACAGGGAAGAGGCCGACGCGGTGATCTTCTGGGCTTTTGTTTACACAGGATTTTGTTCCAAGGACTGTTTTTTTTTTTTTTTTCGGCATGAAACAAATTTGTGTGTTAAGTTCATTGAAGGGAAATAGAGAATGGGCTGAGATCAACTGGTTTTGATGTATTAATTGATGTAATTTAAAGTTAAACTTTGCACTGTATAATGTTTTAATAAAAAAGCTATGGAAAACACATGCATGACAACAGGTTTCAGTCATTTACATCAGTCTATCATTCTTTAAGGTTTCTCATATTTGATGATAACATCATTTGCTATGCATTGCTCATAATGGATTCTTAATTTAGTTGTGACAGGATTGTGAGGATTAATGAGGTTTTCAGTAGTGCAGTTCAGAAAACAAATAACAGAAAGTGACGAGTGTTTTTGGGTAAGTTCTCTAGAACCTGTATAGTTCCTTCCTTGCAAAAAGTAACCATGGATTTATTGTAGTAAAAATATTTGTTGGCATATTAATTACTGTGAGCTGTAATTATAAAAACACCATAGTTTTACTATAGTTACTGTAGCAGAACCATGGTAAATTTTCGTAGGGGCCAAGGGAATGTTCAGAATATTATTGGTGACGTTCAGAGACTGGTGACAATTTTTTACACAGACACACACACATATATATATATATATATATATATATATATATATATATATATATATATATATATATATATATATATATATGTATATATATATATATATATATATATGTATGTATATATAATTTGAATATATAAATCAAGGTACTCCATGACTATCTACGTAACCATACTTCGCATAATATTGCCGTGTCATTTTCAAACCAGCGAGTAAAGCGTCTACACTACAGCCATTGAGGGAGTAGACCATTTATTTTTATTCTGTTCGTCGTAATCCAAAACTCTTTGTATTTATACGGGATGTTGTGGAAATGCAACAATAAATGCAAAAACACAACATTTATATTCACTTTTTAATTTATATTAAAAGTTTATTCATCTTAGTGTCTACTTCCGCATTCCAATCCTGCTAATAGCGTCATAATTCTCTATTACCAATAAGCTGTAAAATCATCACTCATCTGTACACCAATAAGCTCATCTTAATCATAAACCAATAACCGCCGAGGAGGGCGGGGCGACACGTGTCGCTCCGCCCCAACGTGTCGCCCCGCCCCATCGTCCAGACTGCACTCGGGGATACTTGAACAGATTTGCATGTGGCAGCTCTACAAACATTGCGCTTTACTTCTTTCATCACCTCAACCATTTGATTGCTTTCATTAGAAGTTTCGAAATCGCAGGGACTTTCCACATTCATTCCTTAAAAATACCTTAAGAAATCAGCAAATTAAAAACTGCCATATTTTTATGCTTGTATTCAATATATATATTGTCATAAAAAAAACGACTGGTCATCCAGGTCTAGTGAAAATCACAATTTTTTACGGACCGTTAAAGGAACTAGCGTCTGATGTTGCAGCCTATAATAAATCATTTGCTCAATTCTTCTGGACCGTCCACAGGCACGACCTGTAATAATTATGAAATATTAGCTTTTCAGCTCAAGGTCAACCAAGTCATGCTGTCCAGGCGTTTATATTATGTTTCACATGTGTTTTTCATTCTTAATAATGGCTTGTGTCTATAGCATTGGGTGGGCTTTTGGGACCAAGGTAAGCATTGTTCTTTGCTGCAGCAATCTATCAGATCAGATTCACTAAATGACAAGCAAGGCAGAAATTCGCTGAAAAGTCCCTTGATGGTCATTGAACCTCAAATGCTGGTTGAAATATAACACCGACCAAAGCTCTTTTCTGAACACCAAAGCTGAAGAGAGTAAGAAGTTAGTAAGGTTCGGCCACCCACCAGCACAGAGCAGCAAGCGTAATCTGTTAATTGGTTCAAAGTGATGTCTATGGCCTAAAGCGGCTCTCTCCTCTGAGACAAATGTGTCATTGTAATCCAACACAGTTGTTAGCGTTGGCCCTCTGTGTGACTGTGCATGTGCCAGCAGGCTTTGATGTTGTGTTGATGGATGGAGGGCTCTGGTGGTGTGCCCGAGGAAGCATGTGGCACACTTTCCTGGACATCAGATGTGAAACAATGAAAGTCAAGGGAACACAGACACGTGGGTGGCAAACGAGACCCTACCTAGCACTGGGAAAATTCACTTTTTTGTGTGTGTCAGCTGTGCCTTTTGACATTTTATTTCTCAGATATATAAAAACAAAAAATGCTTTGTTGGCCCTTTGGGGAATTTTGCAAGCTGGTTTTGAACAAACTTTGTATGCATGAAAGCTGTAGTGCAGTGTGTTATCCCAGACTGCATTTCAGTCATATTATATAAACTCAAAAATACTGGATTTCTATTTTCTACACTGAGTCGACTAACATCTGTTGCCGAAAGGTACATGAAGTTACGCAGTAAAAAGTTTCTGGACATTTATTCCAATCCTAAAACACAACCAAAATATAGGTAAAACATATTTGAAAAAAAAAAAAAAAAAAAACACATTCCTGAGAATCCATCACATTGAACCATATATGTGTAGAAATATTCAGGTTCGCATTTTAAATGCCTTTGATGAAACAATTATGCTTATGAAATATTTCCATGGTCAAAATATAATTGAAATATATGCTAAATATATATTGTAAACAGCACAGCTAAACAAAATATATCTGTTTAAACCTTCAAATAGTGAAATACCGGTATGTAACTAAATGTATTGCATTGGGCGCAGTAAGAAAAAATTAATTTCCAATATTTCCAATCTTTGAATGTTTAAAAAAAATGGTAAAGACAAACTATATTTTAACATCTAAGCAATATGCGTTTATGGCCGTTGTTATATATATTGTGTGAGTGTGTGTGTGTATATATATATATATATATATAGAGAGAGAGAGAGAGAGAGAGAGAGAGAGAGACAGAGAGAGAGATTTATTCTAAGCCTTCTCTTTTTACTTTTTGCATAAGCCATTTTTCTTAAGATTTTTTAATAATTTGAATCAGGCCAAACCTACCACATACACAGAGGCCAAGAAAAGGGTCATATTGTTTAAGAGTTTATTCAAACACACTGGCTGCAATCTGCCAGTCCCTTGTTCTGGAGCTCTTCCTGGTTTAAACAATAGTCTGGCTCGCTCCTCAATACTCCACACTGAAGGAGGAATTCCAATATTTCATGTACCTGTCATAGCAGGGGCCAGCTGTGTATTTTTTTAATTAGAAGACAAAAATTTGGAGGAATTTGAGACAATCTGTCATTATTGGATAAACCAAATCAACAAACCAGCACATTTCTCACAAGCAAAGTGAATATTCAAAGCTCTGACTGCATGCTTTTAAAGGAATCACGACAAACCAGATTGAATGTGAGCGATATTATCTTACTATGATTTGATGTCAGCGATGCTATCTCAATTTACGTTTGCGCAAGATCACAATGAAACGGAAACATTGCATATGTTGCTTTGAGATGTCTAAACACAACTGATTCATTCTGACAGATCCTGTTGTAAACAGCTAAAGAGTATAATCACGTGCATCACAGAAATATATTTACTTTGAACTGGATGCTTCAAGTTTAGTCGCTGGGTCACTGCATTCATGCTTGCTCAGTCTTGCATTGTCTGTTCCAGTTTATTCCTACATTCTCACAGCAAAAGGCCACTCGAATCACTCTTTTTTTTTTTTTGCATTTATGCATTGCAGACACATTTATTCATAATGTATTCAAGAAAGACATTTTGTGATCTCCCTTGGATTTTATTGAATTTTATTTATACCGAACACTTGAATTGCTGTTGAGTTATTAGGGCTGAAAATATTGATATAGTAATAAAGTTTTTTATTTAAAACACTTAAATGAACAGTTCAGTATACTATTGTTTGTTTATAGATTTTAGAAGTTAATCAATATTAGTGCCTTACAAAATGTTGTGCACCTTTAATTTTTTTGTGTATTTTATTAATTACAAGACAAAATGTTACAACTGGGAGATCTGTCATCCTCAGATAGACCACAGGAAGAAAGTTACATGCGATCCGACTGATAGTATCTCTGTTTATGTTTATGGGGCATCAAGCTGAAAAGACATCACAACATATGTGTCTCTGACATGTCTAAACACAGCTGGCTGAATCTGACAGATCATAAACAGCAGAATAACGTCATGTGCATCACAGAAATTGGTTGATTTGTTTCATTTGCTTTTAACATTCCAGGTTTGCTCAGCAGCTCAGAATGCACTCCAAGCTCAGATTTCCATTGTCCATTATTTATTTATTCAATATCTCTTTATTTATTGAATGTGGCTCCATCAGTTTGCAGTGCACTTGCTTTTTTTCTTTCCTTAATTTTGAACAACTGACTTATGTACTTTAGGATGAACATTATTTGTTCTTAGGACCTTACTTTGATGAATTTCACAATGTAGGCCTATTCTAATAGGCCAAAATTTTTTATAGATTACACAAGCACAATCAGTAAATTGCTAGGTGTGCCCAAAGCTTTTAGACATTGCCACAGATGCTGTCCATAGACATTACACTGAAAATAACTCAGAATATTCTTGGTCCATCACTCGCACTTCAAATTCACTTAAAAACTGAATTTTCCAGGTTTGGATTTTCCACCCTGATATACTGTAGTTCAGAAACACTTTGCTTGTGTGGAAAGTAAAGACTAATTTCGGATCTGTCAGCTCTAATATGGGATTGTATAAATCAGAAAAGGAGTCAACTTCTTTTGACAGTTTGAATAGCCTAGCATGAAGCAAAGTGAACGCAAAACTGAACAAAAGTAGTTCAACAAAACCACATCATAATACAAAAGTCAAAAGAGCAGAAATATGTGACCCGTGCTGGCAAAATGAGTCGGAATGCGTGTAAGCTGATTTTGGGATTCATTACAGGCAAAAAAAAAAAAAAAAAAAAAAAAAATATATATATATATATATATATATATATTAATGATAGTAATAATAGTGATAATAAGTGAAACATTTACATTTGCTCATTGCAACTCCCTTTTACCACCACATGTCAATTAGGCTATCTACTATGAAAAACACAAATCATTTGCCCTGATAGATTTACATAATACACATTATTAATCGCAAGGGGGATGGTGGTTTTACCAAGGGGATGCTTTTTTCAGTCAGGGGGATAATTTAGTTTTGCTGCTTGATATTGAAAGTTGGTGTGTCTTATCATAATATTTTAATGTGTTATCTTAATTATGAGCATACTGGTTTGTAACACAAATGGTTTTACCGTTATTCTCCTCGTTCAGTGAACCGCAAGTCTCACACACATAGACAGTAAAATAAATGGACACAGCGACCCCATTGGAACTCAACTGAGACAAGTGAAGCCCAGTTTTAGCGTTTTTTAGCACTTCCGTTTCTGACGCGCAGACTCAAACGAAGCTTGACGACGTCAGCAACCTGTCTGACAGATGTAAATCTTCTAGTAGCTGTGCGTGCAAACTGCCATCGTTAATCTTGCAGAGATGGCGAGCTCGAGCGGGGAGTTCTTTGTCGTATATAAAAATAAAAATGCAATGTTTTGCAACTGATTTTCATTTGATTACATTTTAAAGGATTAATCCAATAGTCAACATTTTATTAAATCATTTAACTACACTTGATAAACTTGTACTGAATCATAAAACATAGAATAGCCTGCATAAGAAATCAAACGGAAAGCACAGAATTTAGGAAGAAATAAAATGCATTTCAAGGGGCACTAAATTAAATAAGCTCCTCTGTGGAATTGAATTATAAGGAAAGTTATGTTTACCTTCATTCTCAAGGTCTAACAAACATGTGGAAAACATTTCCTTCCCCGTTACCAGTAAATATCATGATAAATATCAATATTGTATGATAGCCTGTTTTTTTATAAATGTATCTGGAATATTTTCCTGGATAAAAAAAATGAAACTTATAAAATGCTTGTGACAAATCATTAATGTTTAAAAATGGCAAGATATTAAAGGGTTAGTTCGCCCAAAAATGAAAATTATGTCATTAATAACTCACCCTTATGCTGTTCCAAACATGTAAGACCTCCTTTTATCTTCGGAACACAGTTTAAGATATTTTAGATTTAGTCCGAGAGCTCTCAGTCCCTCCATTGAAGCTGTGTGTACGGTATACTGCCCATGTTCAGAAAGGTAAGAGAAACATCATCAAAGTAGTCCATGTGACATCAGAGGGTCAGTTAGAATTTTTTGCAGCATCGAAAATACATTTTGGTCCAAAAATAGCAAAAACGACGACTTTATTCAGCATTGTATTCTCTTCCGTGTCTGTGTGAGAGAGAGTTCAAATCAAAACAGGATATCCGGTTCGCGAACGAATCATTCTGTTCACCAAATCGAACAGAATCGTTTTAAACGATTTGCGTCTCTAATACGCATTAATCCACAAATGACTTAAGCTGTTCACTTTTTTTAATGTGGCTTACACTCCCTCTGAGTTCAAACAAACCAATATCCCGGAGTAATGCATGCACTCAAACAGTATCTGACTGAACTGCTGTGATGAACACCGAGCCGAGCCAGATAACGAACAATAGACTGACTCGTTCACGAGGGAAGAACCGGTTGCATCGGTGTTCGGATCACCAGTAGTTCTTTTGGACAGTTCGATTCAATAAACTGGTTGAAGAAAACGGTTCGCCGGTTCTTTTGCGCTCGACGTAATGCCGTCATTTGCGATGATTGCCCTTGATTCAAGCCTTCGGTTTACCCGCGCCCATAACACTAGCACAGAATCAGTTCAGAATCAATCACCAAAAGAATCAGTTCAGTTCAGACGCTCTGTGAGTCGGTCTGCTTTACGCTGAATCACACATGCCCAGTGTCATCAGCTCCTCGGTTCACGAATCGGACGCGTCTGACAGAAACGGTTCTTGACTCGTGAACGAGTCAATCTGGCTCGGCTCGGTGTTCATCTTCAGTTCTCTCTTCACAGCAGTTCAGTCAGTGTACCGTTTGAGTACATGATATTGGTTTGTTTGAACTTAGAGGGAGTGTAAGCCACATTAAAAAAGTTAACAGCTTAATTCATTTGTGGATTAATGCGCATTAGAGAAGCGAACCGTTTAAAACGATTCAGTTCGATTTGGTGAACTGAATGAATCGTTCGCGAACCGGATATCCAGACTGCTTTGATTTGAACTATCTCTCACACAGACACGGAAGTGAAGACAATGCTGAATAAAGTCGTTGTTTTTGCTATTTTTGGACCAAAACGTATTTTCGATGCTCCAAAAAATTCTAACTGACCCTCTGATGTCACATGGACTACTTTGATGATGTTTCTCTTACCTTTCTGGACATGGACAGTATACCGTACACACAGCTTTAATGGAGGGACTGAGAGCTCTCGGACTAAATCTAAAATATCTTAAACTGTGTTCCGAAGATAAAAGGAGGTCTTACATGTTTGGAACAGCATAAGGGTGAGTTATTAATGACATAATTTTCATTTTTGGGCGAACTAACCCTTTAAATGCACACACACACACACACAAACAGACACACACACATATGTACTGTATATGTGAATGTATATATATATATATATATATATATATATATATATATATATATATATATACACACATATATACATATACATACATTCACCATTAGCTTTGCACCAAACAAATTCCCACATCTCATCATATGAGACCACTATATAACTCATGAGCTGGAGCTGTTCTGGGATGAGATGAGACTCTTTTCCTGTTTGTTTTTTTCTGTGGCACATTTGGGGTCAAGTGTGTCTGTCTACAAACAAACTCTGGCAGTGTTTGTTTGCAAAACATTTGAGGTCCTCAGGAGTGGGCATCCGTCTTGTTCTTTCCTCCTCGTGGTTGCAGTTGTTGAAAGCCTTGATCAACAGCCCAGGCGAAGCAACAGTTGAGGGGTGTTTATATACACCAGGATCTCACAGATCATGCTGTGAGAGTGTACGATCTGTGAGCAATGGCCCAATAAAAACCACTGCCAGCTATTGTTTAGCTCTTTATACAGCTATATCCAATCAAATTTCATGTCAAGGGTTTTGTTAAAGAAGTCATTTCTGTGATGCATCTCTTGAAAGACCATAGCCACTACAAAAAAGTCTGTTGTCACTGTATCCAGCAAGTTTACATTGACAGCATAAAGTGAAACACATGATTAGTTATATATTGTGGCACAGTTGGTTACCCAGCACACTTTGCGGCTGGGTTCAAAATCAGACTGTGTTTGATCTGATTACTCACTAGGACTATTAATGTGTGTGATTTGGGTTTAAGGGGTTATTCATAGTTGATTGTAAGTTTACATTGCACTGTAATATTGGGTTACACTTTATTTTAAGGTGTCCTTGTTACAGTGTATTTATAAGTACTGAGTAATATTAATTAACCTCATGTACTTATATGGTTAGGATTTGGGTTACTTGCATGTAATTATGCATTATTAACTGTTATTATAATAGTAAGTACATGTAACGTGTAACATGGACACATTAAAATAAAGGATTAATTTTGCATGTTTTGTGTATATGTTACCGTTGTTAGGCTGTATAGTATAAAAAGTTTTTGTTATTTGTTTAGGTTATATTGCATTGCTCGCGATTGTCTGCACCTGTGTCTCAACTCTGTAGCTGGACGATGATAAAAATGAGAATAAATTACATAAAATAAATTGTATAAGATGCTATAATATTCCTAAAACACATTCTGTCCAAGAAATCTTTACAGAAGAAAAATAATTTAACTGCAGCTGAAAAAGAGCAAAGCCATCTTCTCGTATACTGAGAAACACATAGCATGGCATTATTGTGGCCATTCAGTACACAAATATGTTGCAATGAGTTGTACTGCATTGTACTGAGTTTTCATTTACAGTAGTTGTGTTATTGTATTCAGGCAGTACTGAAATAATATTGCATGTCACATTTGTCTTTTTGAGGTTTGTAGGGGTCTAAAAGATTGTTTCCATAAAGTGATCTGATTACCTGTCTAGGTGGGAAGTAATTATAAGAACCTGTAGTGGTTTTTGAGTTGAACTTCCTTGACACCGATGTTGCTCCAGTCACCACTGAGAATCCATTTGTCAAACAGGACAATATGATATCCTGTTGTATTGTGCACCTTTCAACGGCTTCGAGCGACGACACTACCACTCCTACTCCCATGAGGACAGCTCCAATCGCCTCATCCCGTCCACATCTAGTGTTATTCCACATCTCCAAAAAGAGCTCTTTGTCCAGATGGCTCACTTTGGCAGTTTAACTGGATAGGGCCTCATTGAGTGCTTGTGGGTGGCAAAGGCTACAATTTCTCCCCCTGTCCGAGTACAGAAACAGGCCAAACAATTACCAGGGGCCTTGGTGAATCAGGACATCCATTGGTTGTCTCAACGTTCTCCCAACGCTTCCAGGAGACAATGGAGCCAGAAACTGACTGGAGGTGGAATGTCACGGACAGCATTCGGTACAAAGTCTGAGCCAGCTGTATCTGCTTGTAATCAACTCGAAGGCAGAACCACATGCTGCGTTCGGGTTAGGAGACATGCAAGCTCATATTTGGGCTTCATTTATGGGCCAGGTTGAGGCACATTTGCCAGGGGCCAATTCAGCACATGTAGCCGTAATTTAGATGCAATCACTGTTTTACACATTAGCCTGTTGCCATTTTGCTGAGGGTCACGATGAAAAAAGTGCTGGAGTCCTGCAGTGGCATCTACAGAGCCGGTTTATAGGCGAGCACCATGGGCCATGACTTCATTTGGCACACCGTGTATTGCTGAAAGCAGAGAATGGGCGGCTGCGAGGGTGGCAGGCACTTCTTTTGCTGTCAGCAGTCTTGTTCAATGACGGCGATTACATGGAAAAGTCACATCTACAGCATATTACCGGGTTGTGCTTTATACATTACATGTAGAGGTGTTTAGCACACTGCTATTTTCCAAAGCCCTCTCACAAATCAATTTCTGACCACCCCGGCGATGACCACCTTTAAGAACATGTGGCTAATTGAACGGATAATGTCTGCCGAATTATTCACAAAGCATTCCAAAATAATGGGAAAAAAAGTCTTGTGTGAGCTCTTAATTATGGGAGTTATAATCTGCTGCGTTGCGACCTTTATATGTAAGTTTGCTTCTATCACAAATATGATTGCATTGCCGAGGGAGACTTGATTACACAACAACAAAAATTATTATATAATGTATACTACTCTTAAAAAAAAAAAGAAAAATTTAAGGTAAGATACTTTTACATTGTTACGAAAAAATCAATTTCAAACGTAACATATATATCTTGAAGTGCTATGCTGTGTTTTAATAGTTTTAAGTTGTTGAGTAGATCACAGTTACAATGCTAATCTGTATTTTCCTCTCATGTGGCACACGGCCACCTCATGGGAGCGATCCTCTGACAGTCTTCAGCAGGCTTGGTCGCGCTCATCTGGGACTGCTGTGAATGAATGACCTGGAAATGGACGTTTCATATGACCACTCTTCGGAAGTAGAGCCGTGAGGAGTCCTATTATGTGCTCAACAGCTCCCACGTCCATACACACACAGAGAGAGAGACAGACGATGAAGGGAAAAAGAGTGAGAGAAATGGGCAGGGGCAAATTGTAGTGAGGGAGGAACGTACCTCACCCTGTTTGCTCCACACTAGGGATTCCGGTGCCCTGGTGACGTCACGTCTCTTCAAGTGAGCAGACTGCTTTGTTATCACTGACTGGCTCAAACCTTTCTCTTTCCTATCAGTCAGTTTTTTCCCCCTCGTTTCTTTTTCACACACTGCCCTTTTTTGTTTTGTTTTTACAACCAACAAAAGGGACGCCAGAGTTTCATCAAGGCAGGAGACATCTTTCCTCTGGTGGTTAAAAAGAGCAGCCTCCCCACCTCCCCACACCCCACAGTATGAATGGGCAGATCACACAAATTGGGCGGCTCCCACCGGATAACTTTACCTGGTCTTTCCTCTCCCGCACCGCTACAACCCCCTCCCTCCCTCCACAATCCCATCATTCATGAAAAGTTGGGAAAGATCTTTTGATGCTTAAACGAGCTGTACCTGTGATAGCGTACAGATTGATATCGCAGAGATGAGCTCAGTGAATGAAAACACCCTTTGTTTGACTCTATCAGAGATGCTTTTTTTGGGTTATATAGACTATCATGGTGTAAGAGGAAAATTTTTTGCAACAAAACAGTTTTCAACGCTGAAAGTAACAAAAAATATTATTAAGCACCAAATGGACATATTACAAGATTTCTAAAGGGTCGTGTGGCACTTGAAGACTAGAGAAATGATGCTGAAAATTCAGATTTGACAATAGGAATAAATTACATTTGAAAAAAAAAAATTTTGAATAGAAAACTGTTTTTACAATGTTTTTACTGTGTTTTCCATCAAATAGATGCAGCTTTGGTGAGCATAGAAGACTTCTTGCAAAACAATCTTACCGACCCCATATTTGTGTATTATTTAATATTATTTTTTTCATTGTTTCTTCTCAAGTAACTTTATCTTGTTTTAAGGATAACTCATTATGGGGTCTTGAACATGGAAGGAAAATCCTGGAAAAAACTTGAAGCAGGTTGTTTTCCTACATCAGAAGAAAGAGAATTTGTGCTGACTGAAAACACAGCTGTATACTCTTTCTTCACGAGTGGAGTGTGTGGCCGAGCAGATCATAGCTTGTATAGCATTCAGTTTTGGCTCGTCAGTTCTATTCATCATAACATAAAAGTCCTTACAGAGCTCCGCTCTTTTGTTAACCCTGATTCAGCTTAGTGTAGGTCACTTGTGCTTCTGTTACCAATCACTCAGCCCACACAAAGGGAAATTCTAAATATTGAGTGTGTATTGTGAGAACTATGCTTATGCCAAGCCAGTACGTCACAATCTTGACGATCGTATTCCAAATGATAGAACTTTTTGTCTAACTAGGGACTGATCCAGAATGCTCTACACCACTTACAATTGATTTGGCAGTTTGCCATTAGTATTTGTACAGTTGCATGTTTTTTTATTCGATTTTATTAAGTATTGTAATAAACATTCTCCTCAGTTTGCCACCCATTTTTTTCCCCACTGAGCTTGATGCTATGTGTAACATTGCTGGCAGAATAATGGTGTAGAGAATCCAAGTTCACTTTTATTTACAATGACCAATGACCCAAAAACATAAACCATGAACTTAATCCTTGAAGTAAAACAAAACTTTAATATGAACTATGAGCTTGACTAGGCAATAAACAATGACCTGGAACCTGGAACAATGGACAGCTGTGAACTGCTACAATTCTATGAACAATGAACTGCTAAACAAGATAACAAGACCAATGAACAGCCCCAGGGACTGGGGCAGGGTTGATGGAACAAGAAGCCAATGTGGAGCCAGCAGAACATGCAACCAGGATGGAGAGCATGAAGCAAGGAGCCTAGAGGGTTAAATGATGGCATCATGGTCATGGTAGGACAGACATTGATGGACTCTGTGGCCATGATATGGAGCACGGGAAGCTCCTAGATTACCCTCTGTGCATGTGACATTGCAAGCAGATGTCTCAGTCGGGGCTGTAGCAGATGCTGCCTTCTCAGGGGAAGTGTGTGCAGCCCAAACAGATAAGAAGGCACTTGCTTTTAGACAATGGGAGGACTTCTAGGAGCACTGGAGCTGAGAACACCAGACTTGGGAACACGGGTACCAGGATGGCCGTGGTCGGTAAGGTCTGTGATGGACCAAGCCCTGTGGCTGTCAGTGCTTGGGATATATAACTCCCCTAACCCCCATAACAATGTTTAGGGGAATCTTGAGCTGCCACGAGCAGTTGAGTCCAACTCCACAATTCCCACAGTAAGTACAGAACTGCCAAGCAACAGGGCATAGTCGATATACTCTGTTAGTGTCCCTGAAACATCACTCCCAGGCATTAGGTAATTCAGTTACTCATTTAAGCCATTGCAAAAAAAGCCTATTACGTTTATTTACAGCGGTAATGACCCAAAAACATAATCTGAACTTAATCCTAGCCGTGAAACAAAACATCAGCATGATCTATGAACTTGACTTAACAAACAATGACCTGCAATTAACAACTTAGCAACCATCTAAAATTGTATACTCCTTTGAGTAGGATCTTATTTTGAAAAGGTACTAACTTTGTGACCACTAAAAAAGTATGTTCTTTATAGTATGAATGTGTGTAGTATGAATGTAATTTGGAAGTACTTCTTTTGCCATGTTGTCATTATAGTGTGACCTACCAGCGTCAGTTATGTTGCTTCACTGCCATTGACAAATCCTCTCCCGTGGCCATCTGATAGTAAAGTGTCCATTGTATGCACACTTCGTAATCTCACCGGGAGAGGTCATCCGAGTACTTTTGGCATTCTCTTTTATGAATACTGTGAATTCGGACGTGGTAATCTTGTCACTTACTGTTTTCACCTGTTCCATAGTTGGGAAGTATGCGATTATGGACGTAGAGCTACAGAGCTATGCTTTTTCTCCACATTTTCATGGTTCATTAACTGTGCGACAGGCTTTTTCCAGGGATCGCAGTTTTCAATGTGTTGTCACCTTCCTAGCATTACAGCAGCTTTGGAAATATAATGATTTGTTTATTGCCATCAGCCAAGACATAGAATTGGGTCCCATCATAGGAGGAATGATGTATTCTTTGGCAAGTAAATCGATACTTTTCTATCAAAAAAACAAACTCCGTACTGTCATTAGACACTAATGGTAGTGATCCCCTGAGAGACTGTGGGGATATGGCAAAACACTTGTTTCTATATAACTAATGGTGCCTCACTATGTTAAGTATCCATAGAAATCGGAACAACAGCTTTAAAAATAAACTGCACACTAAGGACATTTCAGGGGTAGTGTCTGGAGGAGAGGTGGCTGTGTGTGTGTGTGTGTGTGTGTGTGTGTGTGTGTGTGCTTATATAAAGGAGGGTAAGCTTAAAACCTGTGCTAAGAAAATACCATAAGCACTTCTTAACACTACACTACCAGACTTCTTGGATTACACTTCTTGTAGTCTATAGTAGTCAAAACATATATCCAAATCCATGTATAAAAACATGTTAATTTAATTAATGCACATTGAAAAGTTAATTATAAAATAACAAAATATTATGATATGACATATATATATATATATATATATATATATATATATATATATATATATATATATAAAGACATTAAAACTTTGAATAGAAATAAATACATTGTAAAAAGTGTATAACATCTTTGAAATTAAATAAGTAAAATTTTTTAAATAATGCACATAATTGGCTATGGCTAAGCCTAAATAATAAAATGAATCAGAAAAATCAAAATATGGTTTGATGTAACTAATATGAAAGATTTGTTTAGTAGAAAAATGTTTCATTTCTTTGTTCAATTCTGTCATTTAGTAGAAAAAGCACTCTGGATGTTTTTTTTTTTTTTTAACAAACGTTTAACCAGGGATGAACTGCTGAATATTCAGTAGTACACATCACATAATCGTCTTCCGATTCTTGATTACTCTGACCATTGTCGTTTTCTGAACATTGTAGTTGGCAGGGCAGTGGGGCTGTTAAATTTTCCTTGTAAGTGCTTACATTCCACCTCATGCATGTGTGAATGCAGCGTTACAATTGCTAGCTGATCAGATCACAGACACACAAAAACAACACCTGGACTTCCTTATAAATCATTCTTGGGAACTTTAATCTAGAAAACCTCACAAGTGAACTGCCAAAAGCCATGTCTTACCAGGGACAGTAATATACTGGACCGCTGTTACACCACAAAGGATGCATATTCCTCTGTGCCACAGGAAGCTTATATACCGACCTACAGGCAGAAACTGAAATCAGCTAAACCTGTAATAAGGATTGTAAAAAGATAGACTAGCGACTGCCCTGATTGGAGTATTTTTGAAGCTGCTGCCACCCATCTGAACGAGCTCATGGATTACTTTTCTGAGCTTATCCTTTACATTAGTTTCTGTGAGGATATGTGCATTCCTAACCAGGAGTCTTTTAAGTTACAACAATGACAAACTGTGGTTCACTAAAACTCAGACATCTCCATCAGGCCATAGAACATGCCTTCAAGAATGGGGACAGTGTCTTATATAAACAGGCCAAAAACAAACTGACCAACCAGTTTTCTGCCAATGACATTGGATCGTTGTGGAAAGGACTGAACAACATCAACAACTACAAGACACCATCTCCCAGCACTGTGAAGAATCATCAACTTGTGACGATTTGAATGAGTTTTATTGCAGGTTTGAGAAACCCTGTCTCACACCCCACACCCATTCTGATCTTCTCTCAATGGATCTATTAACTCCCGCGGCACTTCAGATGTAAAAAAAGATGTGTGTCCAGAGTGAGTAAAATAGCTGGCAAAATCATTCTGTATATATATATATATATATATATATATATATATATATATATATAATTACCTATTCACTTAAACAATTTTTATTCTTTTTATTATCTGTGTGTTGTCCTGTCGCTGTCATTCTGTTTGTGCTGTGGAAGCTTCTGTCACCCAAAACAAGTTTCTCGTATGTGTAAACATACTTGGCAATAAATCTCTTCCTGATTCAGATTTTTTTCTCAGAAACTCAAACTTAAAACTGACCGAAAAATGACAGCCAGAGAGTCAGTTACTGTAACAAAATAGCATCAACATGTATTTACTTCCTTTTCTGTGGTCAAGCCTGAGAACTTTTTTTCTCAGAACAATTTTAATCATAACAAAGCATCATTTCATTAGGGTGAAGGATAGAGTTGGGGATAAAAAAATGTGAATAAAATCAACAACAAAATAAAAAAGATGATCTAAATTTCCCTTTCTTTCACACTGTGGATGAGAATAAAAAGCTCTTGGTTAAGAAGACTCACATTTAATGTACAAAACATGCCCTGATGGCACTTGTGAAGGCTTCGTCTACATTTCCATCCTGTTCAACAGTGCAGCACATTGACTGGCACTTTTAATATGCTTTCCAGATCTCGGTGGGTGGCTCTGAAAGCAGCACACTTGAAATCTGTAGTGTTTTAATGTTTCATCTTCACTAATATACTCAAGGTCGCTGAGAAAGTTCCTTTCAAAGCCAATTGTCCTCATCTGTTCTGAAAAAAAGACAAGAATACATGTTGGGAATGTAACATCAAATAGCTCGTCTAATGCCACGGCTGTGGCTCACGCAGGCCACACACTGTTCAGATTTCAGACTACTAGTAGATTTTCTCTGTCAAAGGATTTGCCATTCCTCTTGAGGGTTTAGGTGATGACATTGCTCGTAACTGACCTTTCAACTTTACGTTCTTTCCAATTCCTGTTCCTCTTTCATGTCGAAGAATCTTGCCCTATCTGTTTATGTAGATAGGGAGCAGGCGCTACACTTCCTTCTGCTTTTCCTTTGCATGTCCTCAGGCCGCTGTTGAACCCTGGGATAAAAACTCCTCTCTGTGTAGGTCATTGTTAAATGAAACCCACAAACTTTTGTTTGTTTCTGTTTTTTTTGTGTTAGCATGAGAAATGACGTTGCGTCCGATCTATAAAAATCTCCTGGAACAAAATTTAAAAAGACAGACAGAGAAAGAGATAACAAAAAATAGAAACTACAATGCTTTTCCCAAAGCTCTGATGTCTTTTCTTTGCCCCTGTCCCTTGTGGTAACAGGACACCTGGACCACTGTTATGCTGTGTTTATCTAAATGTCTCTAAGGGACAGTTAAGTGTGGTTACTTAATGGGACTCTTTTCACTGGTCACAGAAGAAGTGCACCTCTCCCATGTGATCCATCCTCCATTCTGAATGATAGAGCTAAAGTGAGACAGAAACAGACAGCCATGACATGTTAGACTATTTTCCCACCCTTATTGACACCATCTCTCCTTTAAAAAACACTGGACTTGTTGAATGCCATGTCCAAATACATACTTTTTTCTTAAACTATGGACCCAACTTTGTTGTTACATGCTGCTCACATAAAAAGTCTTTGGAATCTCGTTGGCCTTGGAAAATCTATCAGTTCCTTATCAGGCTAGATGTTTGATGCTGTAACCTGATCTTTGACTGCAGGCAAAGCAGATAGCATTTCCCCTATGGTTGGTTCTTACATTGGGCAAAGTATCCATATGCCATGAGGACCGTGTGAGGAGTGATGGATGTGCTTGAAATAGAAGGTCTCTAAATGGCAGCTGAGGTTCATGAAGGGCTAATAGAGGCCAGATGTAATGCAAGGGTCAAAGGTTATTTCCCATCTCTCTTCCTCTGTCAGTACGAATGCAATGTACTGACACCCAAATCCAAAGAAGCTTAATTTCTGTACTGATGCACTGAGCTGGCTATTGTGTTGTGGCATATCATGTGACAAATTTTGGGAGGAAGACAATCAAACTGCAATCAAAATCCTGACTACTCAAATGTCAGTATGGATGGTGAGAAGTACACACGTACACACACCCATATATATATATATATATATATATATATATATATATATATGCGCTTTCTCAAGTAATGTTAGCTGATGTGCTGATGTCATTAATGCAAATATCAAATATTGTAGAAAATGGACAAAAAAGCTAAATAAAAGCAAAGCTATAAAAGTACAGAAAATACTGTATAACACTAAAAATATGTGAGAAGAATGCAACAATGCCGAAGCATAATATTGTGCGTGACATGGCTACAGATCTCCACAGATGTTTTCTGCTGGTAAAAAGCTTTATTATGAAAAATAGTCTGTAGTCTGTGGTGAGTTGCACTGGTCTTGTGGAACAGATCATTTTTTAGATTTGAACAGTTTCAGCATTGAAGTCTATGTCAGAAGCATTAGCAGCCCCTTGAGGCTGATGGTAGACCCCTAAACCTCATCATGTGGTCACGTCTGTCATCACAGGCTTTGATAAAAAAAAAAAAAAAACACCACACAATTTGACTAGATGAACTAGACAAATTTATTTCAAAATAAAAGAAAGAATATGAATAAGGGATGCAGTGCTGGGGACTATTAAATGTTATATTATTGCATTACTCTTAATAATAATAATAAGTAATGATGATTATTACGTTACTGGCTCCCACTCTAGTGATCAATGTTCCCCTGCTTGGAGATTCTGTAATTACATCATCTTTTCTTTCAAAGCATCTTTCTCATTTCAGAAATAGTCTTTTTATTCAAACAAAACCTTTTTATTTATTTATTTATTTATTTTTAAATCCATTTCCTACGGAGCCCCTCTGGTCCCACTTTGTCAAAAAAAATAAAAATAATAATTATAACTATCTCACGGCCTCAAGATACTAACTCGTTTATCTTCAATAAGATATGAAGAAGAATTATAAAGGACTATGGATATTCAGCCTACAAGATTTACATTACTGTATTAACAGAATTTAATTGATTGTGATGAACAGTACTAGTAAATAAATAGAAGCAGAACTGCAGCAAACTATATTACACTGAATATTAAAACAGAGAATATTGCACAAAATGTGAAGTATTACATTGCACTACAGTACAGGGTCCAGTTTAAAAACAAAGGGTCCATGTGTCAGACACTTCATTATCTTGAGGCCACGAGTAACTTATCTTAAGGCCATGAGTTAGTATCTTGAGGCCACGAGATAGTATCTTGAGGCCACGAGTTACTTATCTTAATGCCACAAGTTAGTACCTTAAGGCCATGAGTTAGTATCTTGAGGCCACGAGACAAGATCTTGAGGCCACGAGTTAGTATCTGGAGGCCACGAGATAGTATCTTGAGGCCACAAGTTACTTATCTTAAGGCCACAAGTTACTTATCTTAAGGCCACGAGTTACTTATCTTAAGGCCACAAGTTACTTATCTTAAGGCCACGAGTTACTTATCTTAAGGCCACGAGTTACTTATCTTAAGGCCACGAGTTACTTATCTTAAGGCCACGAGTTACTTATCTTAAGGCCACGAGTTACTTATCTTAAGGCCACGAGTTACTTATCTTGAGGCCATGAGTTAGTATCTTGAGGCCACGAGTTACTTATCTTGAGGCCACGAGTTACTTATCTTAAGGCCACGAGTTACTTATCTTGAGGCCACGAGTTACTTATCTTAAGGCCACGAGTTACTTATCTTGAGGCCACAAGTTAGTATCTTGAGGCCACGAGTTACTTATCTTAAGGCCACGAGTTACTTATCTTAAGGCCACAAGTTAGTATCTTGAGGCCACGAGTTACTTATCTTAAGGCCACGAGTTACTTATCTTAAGGCCACGAGTTACTTATCTTAAGGCCACAAGTTAGTATCTTGAGGCCACGAGTTACTTATCTTAAGGCCATGAGTTACTTATCTTAAGGCCACGAGTTACTTATCTTAAGGCCACGAGTTAGTATCTTGAGGCCACGAGTTACTTATCTTGAGGTCACGAGATAGTATCTTGAAGCCACGAGATAGTTATAATTTTTTTTTTGACAAAGTGGGACCAGAGGGGCTACATAATTTCCAGTTATTTTCTGTGAAATTGAAATTGTCCATGTCTGCAGGCTCTTTACATCACATGTATAGTCTCTGGTGTAGGGTTTGAGACTAAGCATGTTCTTGTGATGCTATCAGCCAATCACTGTTATCTTGACATGATTTTCTGGCAACTCCAGAGAAATGGTCATATGGCATACATGGCTCAGGTGATTGGCTAAAAGTAAAATAAATAAATAAAAACAATAAATAAACAAAAGTCTTTAGTCCTTCACTAAATGCTGAGATGAAGAGCAATGGGTTTCTCCAGGTATTAGAGCTCCTTGCTCCTCGCTCTCGTTGCTCCCAGATCTGCTTGGGTTGGGGTCACCTTTCGAGAGTTAAAAAGCAAAGAACCTTGAAATACACAAGCTGTAGTTGATTTGTATAGTGTTTGGCTGTGAGACCAGTAGGTCTCTTCTTTGATTTACCAATACATCTGCCATCAGCATGTGGTCTTCATTTGCCTCTAGTGTTTGAGGAAGATAAACTGCTAAAAGCATACTGGAATGGGATCTGGACAGTGTCAGATGTTCTGAGCTTGATTAATTAATTAATTATTATTATTATTATTATTATTATTATTATTATTATTATTATTATTACATTGCGTAATTACAATTATAGCTCCAGAGATGGATGAGTACTGGAAAAGTACTCAGTGACCCCTCAAAAAAATGAAGCATACTAACAGAAATAACAGTAACACACCTGTATGAGTTCATAAATGTAAATAATGATGAAAAAAGTAACCATGCTTCTTAAGGAATAATTAGAATAATGAAAATGACATGTAAACTGGAGTTGAAGAGGTTACTTACCTTACTGCGATTAAGTCCTTCCTCTGATTACTGGAAGTAATCGCATTAGTGGTGCACATGTAAACATAGTCATTTATTCTCCATTTTTCCCATTTTTCCTACCATCTTGGATGCTTTTTTTTCTCTAAGAGATTGAGGACTATATGTTTGTCTTCTACTCAGGAATTAGGCCAAACTGAAGTATCTTACAGTGCCTTAAAACAGCTCACTAGTTTAGATACAACAGAGCTATAGTCATACAACATCATCCTTTCTATATCAAACAGTTTCAGACACACCATTGGCAACACTAGCCATGATATTGTGAGAATGCTGAAAAGTACATGTTAAATTCACCCACGTTTTGTCCTTTTCATCAGGGAGGATCATAGAAAACAGTGCCGTAGATTTTCCAATTTTCTTTTAATCATCAGAACTTAACGTACTACAGCCACAGAAACCATAACGGGTCACGACATCTATGAATGTCTGCTTCCTTTCAAACTATCGTCACTCACTGACACAGAAAGATCAGTAAAAGGACACAGCCTTAAACAGTGAGGATGACTGTTTTCTATTGCTTTGATCGTGACTTTCCACAGTCTGTATTCCAGATTCATCACCCCCTTTATCAAGAGGTGCAATCAAATGTCAGCTGCAATCTAAAGCTCATTACAAGATTCCAAGAAATTACTGACTTTTGTTCAGATAACATATCTTCATTTAAAAAAAAAATCTCATATAAAACATAAAAAGTGAGGTTTATGCTTAAAACAAGAAAAATCCTCAAAGTCAGCTCTGATATATATGTATTTGACTTGCTTAGGGGTTTCCCCAAATCATAACAGAGAGATTGAGCCAAACAAAGCCATCACTTATGATTCAGCAGGGCAATATTGTGGGCATCTATAACTCTGTCTTTGCTTATAGTCAAACCAGATGGGCATAGCAAGTGTAATGTAACACAAAGCTGGATTTACAAGACAAACTGTACTAATATCATTTACGCTTGCCCGCATTATGATAATTGGCCGCAAGCGCATTTGGAAAATGTATTTCATATGTGAAGTGTATCTTTGGAAAATCCCGTGAGAGGCTTCAAATGGTCCTGTTAGAACATAAGACTTCAGGCCATTAGTGTGCTCAAATGCGTCTCAGAATGCTTTGAGTTATGTACTGAGGTTGTGTGGGTATTATTCAGCAAACCAAAGAATATATCAGGCTAACCAACAGTGTGGTAATTGGCAACCGCACTAAGTGTTGACACAAAAAGGCTCCTTAGACATCTGGAACCTAAAACTACAGATCTGTACAGGGTGCTGAAACAACATTTGTCCAGAGGTGGCTAATATGAGGCCATCAGCCTGAAATTTGCTTGATTTCATCTGCGGGACAGTGGAGTCCGTGTCTTGGACTAATTATGGTTCTCACCTCAAATGTTTTCCCCGCTGGGATTTCCCATATTCGAAGTCTTCTGAAGCAATTCAGTAGCTCCTTGTAAGCAGCAGACTGAAATTTAAGATGTTATTCTCTGGAAACCCTTCTGCTGTAGTTCTCATGCACACTGCAATCTATTATTACGATGCTTGTGACAACAATTCAGAAACACTGAACTCACACGGTGAGTAAGTACAGTGTAAAAACAGGACATCTTAACATTAAATACACCTCCAATTTCATAAAATATCAGAAGATTTGAAATATTGTGGTTTCATGTGAGATAAATGTGCCAATTTCCAACCCTGTTTTAAACATGTAATTTTATTGTTGTGAATTCAATAACCCAATAACTAAATCAAATGCTATATAGGTTGATTAACCTTCAAGACAAGTTGGACTGAGTTTCAGCTTTTATTATCTGTTTGGAGATTACTAAAAGGTTTAAATATGTATAATACATACATATATACATAAATACACACACACACATACATATATGTATTTAAAAAATATCTGGTCACACTGAAGCCTTTGTATATAATGCATTATAAAAGAATTGCATTAATTATGCCTTGTAATGCACTTTATAATGCACATTAGATTTAAATAATTTATAATAGTTATCTAGTCACTGTTACACCTTTAGAAAGTATAATGTATTAAAACACATGACAAAAATCTTCAAATATGATGATGCATTTGAACTTTGCTTACAATTATTTATGAAAAGATATAATGGATTATTTACATGAATACCGTCATAATGCATTGTACATAAAGGCTTATCATTTTTGTTTAATCAGGACAGAATTTCACACTGCAGAATTATCAATGAGTATTTCAATATTTTATTGTATTTACAACATTGTTTAATTTAAGCACCTTTAAACAATATTTTAATTTACTTGAAAGGCAAAATTGTGTAAGATTTATGCTTAATCCATTATTAATCAGTATTTTTTTTTTTTTTCAGAAAAAACACATTTTAAAGAAGATCGATTTACTTGGAAAAGCAAAATTAATTAAGATTATAGAATTAAATGTACTTTTTATATTTTTAGGACCATGCAAGAAAAATAAACTTCATTAAAGATATATTTTCTGAAAATAGTTCACATCTTGTGATGCAACTATTGACCTAGTTAAAGTTGTTTTAATCAGTGCTTATTAAGAAGCACGCTGAAGTCTGAGCTGTAGCCAGTTTTAATGGTTAGGCTCTGCCCTCCTGTGGTCGTCATGGCAACTCTTCTGTCACTTTCACAGGGAAGGTGAGCTTCAGTGGTGTGACGCCAGAAAGATCACTGCTTTGCACAGTCATGCAATGAGCACGAAACCCCATAAAACCTCTCGTCTTCTGTCATGTGCATAAGAACAGTGATGAGTGTCATCTAATTGATAAACACTGGCTGATTTGTGTCTGTGTGCAGGACAACCGAACTGAATTCAATTGCACAATTGGTCACACCCCTCTACTTTCCAGCTGCACATCATTTTTTTTACAGAAGAGAGCCCAACTCCTTTAAAACGGGTCACTGCAGCACATGCTGTGCTATAGGGCCGGCCAGTGATTCTTTGATATGCGTTCTTCTAAACAGAGATGAATTCAGAAGAGTTATTTAGTGTTTGGATTAGTGGACCGCAGCAATGTCAAGTCTTTTGTTTCAAGGAATCCCTCTGTTCTCTTGTTTGTTGAGTCTGTTGTTACAGATCTCAATCAGAGATGATTCAAAGCCTCTGATTAACTTGTCATAGTTAGACAGGAACATATAAGCTCTCATGGCCATGTCCCGCTCAGAACATAGATCTGGAATCAAGCAACTCTCTACTTCTTCAGCTGTGCCTGACAGCACTCTTTAAAATGTGGGTAAATAAGTCATTTGCCAGGGTTTGACTTGTTTTCTGGGTGGCTCCAGAGCTGTTCCCGGTCTCCCTCATCTGTCTTCTTCTTGCACAATCTTTCAGTTTGTTCAATAGTTCACCCCAAAATTGAAATGTGCTTAATGTACTCACCCTCACGCTGTGCTGGTTAGATTACTTACAATCTGTAGTCTGTTACTGATTCCAAATGACTTGGCAAAAATTGCAGTTATTAACATAATCCATTACATTACAAATTTCAGGTAATATGATCGTACTACTTTTAAATTACTTGTGACTTAACTCGTTTACCACATCAATTTAAATAATATTGTAGCATGAAACAAATAAAAAGAGATCATCAAGTGCATTAAACATTACGTCAAGATTTTCCCAAACTGGGTTTCGCGAGTTTAATGAAAAGCTAATAAATAAATCCCGAAAAATGTGAAATTAAAATAAATCATTTTCAAATAGCAGTGATTAAAATAAAGCAGCTACTAAAATTATAATATAAATATTTTATTTGTTTACTTCAGTGTCACGTGACCAATAACCAACATGTAACATGTGTTATTAACTTACTATTACATTAAAATCTCGGGGGACTCTTCAAGAAAATATATTAGGTGAAAGAAGTTAGGCTCTCTCTCTCTCTCTCTCTCATGCACACACACACACGAATCCCTGCTTTACAAACAAATAAGACATTAGTTGAATTTGTGCATTAAGGAAAAGCATCTCACTAGAATGGATGTTGTCTTTTAAGTTGTCTTTTAACTCAACTGAGACTGCTCTGCTCTCAGTTACTGAAGCCCTGCGACTAGCAAGAGCAGCTTCAAAATCCTCGGTACTCATCTTACTGGACCTGTCTGCTGCTTTTGACACTGTTAATCACCAGATTCTCCTGTCCACCCTCAGAAAGATGGGGATCTCTGGAACTGCTCTCCTGTGGGTTAAGTCCTACCTCTCTGACAGATCCTTCAGTGTGTCTTGGAGGGGTGAGGTTTCTAAGTCACACCACCTTGCTACTGGGGTTCCTCAGGGATCAGTACTTGGACCACTTCTCTTCTCCATCTACATGACATCTTTAGGATCTGTCATTCAGAAGCATGGCTTTTCTTATCACTGCTATGCCGATGACACCCAACTCTACTTCTCATTCCAGCCTGATGACCCGACGGTAGCTGCTCGCATTTCAGCCTGTCTGAGTGACATTTCTAGCTGGATGAATGACCATCACCTTCAGCTTAACCTTACAAAGACTGAACTACTGGTGATTCCAGCTAACCCATTGATTCATCACAACTTCTCTATACAGCTGGGCTCGTCAACCATAACTCCTTCGAGGACAGCCAGAAACCTAGGAGTTGTGATGGATCATCAATTAAGCTTCACTGACCACATTGCTACAACGACCCGGTCCTGCAGGTTTGCCTTATACAACATTAGGAAGATTAGACCCTTCCTGTCAGAGCAAGCAACCCAACTTCTTGTCCAAGCTCTTGTTCTCTCCAGACTGGACTATTGTAATGCTCTCCTGGCGGGCCTTCCTGCATGCACTGTCAAGCCTCTGCAAATGATCCAGAATGCAGCAGCGAGGGTTGTCTTCAATGAGCCAAAAAAAGCTCATGTTACTCCCCTCCTCATCATGTTACACTGGTTACCAGTAGCCGCGCGGATCAATTTCAAGGTACTGATGCTTGCCTACAAGACAACCACTGGCACGGCACCAACTTACCTAAACTCACTGGTTAAATCCTATGTGCCCTCCAGAAGCTTGCGCTCTGCAAGTGAACAACGCCTTGTGGTGCCATCCCAAAGAAATTCAAAATCACTCTCACGGACCTTTTCCTGGACTGTGCCCAGCTGGTGGAATGACCTCCCAATCTCAATTCGTACAGCAGAGTCTTTACTCATTTTCAAGAAACATCTAAAGACTCATCTTTTTCGCCTGCACTTAACCTACTAACACCAGTACTTTTCCTTTTCTTGTCTTTTTCATTTAATTAAAAAAACAAAAAAACAAAAAAAACAAAACAAATTATATACACCTGGCTATGCGTTCTATACTAGACTAACTGAGACTTGTCATGGCACTTGTATTCTGTTGTTGTTCTCTTGTTGACCTGACTGCTTCTATTGTTCTCATTTGTAAGTCGCTTTGGATAAAAGCGTCTGCTAAATGATTAAATGTAAATGTAAATGTAAGTAAGGAGGACTGTGCTGCTGTTTGTGAGCAAAAGCGTATTAAAATGTCTCTGTTGGTTTTTCACATGGCTAATAGATTTCCTATTGTGTGCTGGTGATCTATGAAACCACACACACAACACCAGGCTTCAAACTTCACTGTTAACAGCAGCCAAACACCCAGAGACCGCTCGCCTGGTCTCTCGATACAGATTATTACTCATAAAGATAATTCCCTGCACAGCGTTTTAATGTGACCATATAGTACATTTCAAGTCAAGTGTGTAGATTTTCATGACTATGTGCACATGTAGGCCATTCAACTTTTGTTGGTCTTGAGCTATTCATTAAATTTGAAGCCCTGCCTAAAACATCTTTGCGTTCTCACATATACACGTTCGTCAATCCATATGTATTTCCCAGCTTTGATGGACAGATGGTGTCAGTCGCCCTCAACGTCTTCAGTTTTGCAGCTAATTAATTCAATGTCATTTTGGGAGAGGAATTCCAAACAATGGATTCGTTTGCTGTTGTTTGTATTGGGTTTTAAAAAGTGATTTGGAAACTTCGACGTAATTCTAGGATATAGCCTTATTCTGACTGGGTGTTGTCCCAAAAAGGGACACAAATGTGCAACAAATCTGTGATCAGAGAGCGCTTCATGTTGAGTAAGAGCTTCAGAATCCTTGACATGCATCTTGAATGTCTGAAAGCCATTTGAAGAAAGACAATGCATCCCCCTTACAACATAAGATCTTCTATAAGTATATATCTACTGGTTCAAATAACAGATAATGGGCAACACATTATTAATTTAAAAGAACCAATTCCTTAAAAAGGGAACAAAGTCAGACCTAAATTGCTTTAAAAATACAATTATTTTAATGAAACCGTAATATTTAGATTGTATTAAGTTTTATTTTAAATTTAAAGTTTGCATTGTTTGCAACCAAATCTTTCCATTATTAGTTTTAGTATAGATATAAAAATAGTTTTTATCAATAGTATTTTGATTTAATTTAAGTCTCAGTGTAATTTAGTAATTTTATTTTTTTGTATTCAAATTTTATGGGGCTTTTAATGTTATAGTATAGTTATATAGTTTTCCATTTCTAACTTTAGTTCATTTTAGTACACCAAGTTAAACTAAATGAAAATGCAACTAATCAATAGAGATCCATAATGCAAAGCTGAACAGCAAAGTTATTTTTTTTCTTTAGATCACAATGATGTTGCGCTCCACTCGTGGAGTTGATTATTTTTGACAGAATGGGGTTGAAACGGACCCATAAATCCATCAGTTTAACAGAACAGAGCAGAATCTGTCTTCCTCTAGAAAAACCATCTATGATGTTCCTCCCGAGGGATCAATAAAACAAAGCAAATCAAAATGGTGTTAAGAAACAAGCTCAGATAAGATTAATTCAGAGGAAATGAACACAATTCACTAACCTATTAAAAATAATCATTTCATTCTGGATCTTAACAACCAAATGCCTTATTTGAGAACAGAGAGGAAACAGACTACAAGAACAGACCTTTCTGGGCTGTTGATATCTGACGTTTCTCTGCTGCACAAGCTATGTGGTTCTCCTGTTTAAAATAGTTTCACCTTTTAAATTAGTGTTCCTGTAGCTCAAGTGGTAGAGCATTGCCATATTAAGCGCAGGGTTGGGGGTTTGATTCCCCGGGAACAGATGATAGGTAAAAATTGATAACCTGGATGCACTGTAAGTCGCTTTGGATAAAAGTGTCTGCTAAATGCATAAATTAAATTAAATTAAGCATGACACAAGTCAACATGAAATCTAAATCTTATCTTAATGTACTTCTAATTGCACAAACAAAAACATTTTAATTGCATTTTATGAATGTAGGGTAATATTTATTATCATACTGTAGTTCACAGCTAATTCAGGTTTATTCAGTGTATACAGTCCTAAAATCTTAAAAATGTATATGTGAGTTAAAATTTAAATTTACAATTAACTTCACAAAAGGGCCAGATTAAATTCCGCCCCTACATTTTTGTTCCCATTTAATACCCTCAAAAGGTAATCATTTTTATTACAGAGTAAAACGGGTTAAGAATGCCATTTTGTTTTTAAATCCTAAAATCATCACCACCTTTTATACCTGCAAAAGAATTATACTGATGTCACATTCAAAGAGTTGACACATTCAAAGACTTTATTAATCTCAAACGTGTCCCTTCATTCAGCTCAAACAGAGAGGTTAGAGAACAAGTCTTCCCACAGAAGGAAATTCTCCCCGAAGTTTCTATTTGATTCCGCTGTTACTCATTGTCTGAGCTTTGCACACTCCTTTGCCAGCGACCTCAAAGGCAGCTCCCTTGTAAGTGGCCACACATTGGTCATCGGTGCGCAAGTCTGGCTGGACCTGCTCCCACACTTTCTTCTTCGGGTTCAGCTCCTTGTCTGGCTCACCTGGAACAACAAAACAGAGACGCGGACGCAGTTTTTGAAATCCTCTCAGTATCATTAACATTCACTTCCACATGTTTGAATAATTAGTTCAAGTCGAGCCAAAAGGAGATGCTCCAAAACTCAAGAGCTCATGGAAACCAGATGAAGATAGGTGTTTTTGCTACTACCTGCAAACAGTGGACATAAATCAAACCAAAATGAATTCAAAAGCTTGATTTGAATTCTGAAGGGATTGTGTTATTTGCATCTGTTCTGCTTTTGACTTTCACAACCATCACAAGTGCAACAATCCAAATGAGACGAGAAATTGTGAAAGCCAAAGAAAAGCCTTTGAAAGGTCACAGTCTGTCCCCATTACTTTTAATGATGAGTTACAGATGATTGCACTAAATACAAAATAAAAACAGAAAAATAAATGAAAATGCAAAAAAACATACAAATAAAGTCATATGAATCGCAAAGACTTTTACATGAGATCATACTAAACTATTGCATGGCAAACCATGAAAAACAACAAAACAAAATAGGAAAGAGTAGAAAAAATTATTTAACAATAAACTGATAATTTATTACTCCCAATAACTGGAGGAAGTTGGAGAACTGCTTCATTCCTGCTACAACGTGCTTTGTTTTTGTACTTGGGAAAAAAATGAATTAGACAACATTTGATGTTTTTTGGCTTAATGGGAAAAATGAGAAAGAGCTTGACATTGAAAGGTGAAAGAGACACTTGTGCAGATGTTCCTCCTCTGCATTCCACATTCACACAACTGTTAGTTATTGTGTTCATCTGACCGCAAATAATGCACTCCTCCAAATAGCTTCCAGGCCAGATCCGCCATATTATTCCACAGCACTAGAATAAACTTTGGATTGTTTGTGAGGTTCCCTTAGGCACTGAGGAATTCGCTCTTTATTAGCTCATATAGCAGAACACAAACAATGTTTTTTATTGAGAGATCTTAAGAATTCAAATGAACAGCCGTGGTTAAATGACAACAATGTATCTGCAGGATTTTTAAGACCTGCACAAATAAAATTAATACCATATGAAACTTGATTTACAGTTCAGATAAAGAAATATATTAGAAAATGAATGAGTCAAAAGTATCAATTATTTTATCCATGTAAACAATTATTATATTAACATTAAATGATTTTGTGGTCTTAATTGTTTCGAAAACTCTGCGTGTTTGCTGTATAAACTTCTTGATTTTCACAAAAACAGCAGACAGGCTGATTGAAAATGCACATTCATTATCTGCCAGCAGGTGGTGCTTTTGGGTCTGGAGAAATATAGCATTTTTTTTCTTTTAATGGCCTTAATATGATACTAAATTTAAGACTTTTTAAGGACCTGCAGAATTTGACCCTTGTCATATTCTCGAGAATCTGTGCCCTCCAGAGTCACACTGCAAGACGTTGAAGTCTGCTCTACATTACAGCTTATTATGGCCAAAAATCACCCACTTAAACAGAAAGAGATCTTCTGAATGATTTGGGTTCTCACTTTCCTTTAATAAAGCAGCATGATGCACTCGGATGGGCTCCATGAAGTTGACTGTATGTGCTATTGGACTGATGGACAGTAATGTCATATTTCATTGCGGTACGTTTGTGTATAAATATGTAACATTACCTGGGAAGCCCTGGAAGGTAATTCTGTCTCCAGCCACTGCTCCACTCGGGGGATCCAGGATTTCAACCTTTTCTGGAGAGCTGGCACACATGACCATGGCCTGGGACAAGACGCCTCTCATCTTAGCATGCTTCAGGTTGCATAGGAGGACAGCCATGCGATTTTGCATCTAAAGACACAAAAAAATGAACATTAAACAGGCGGCACAAGAATCAAATGCCATGTTCTTGAATACCATAAAGTAAATGTAATTTATTGCATGTCAGAATGAGAAGTTATGCAACAATCCAAAAACATCAACAACATACCGTGTATTATGAGGAACAGCTGGGCGACTTTAAACCTGTTGATTTTAATGTGTTTTATAACCAAGAACCAGGGATGCAGAAAAAAATACACCCTCAACAAAATGAATAAACTGATTAAATGCAATAATCATTCAACTCATCTACTTCCAAATCTCTTATAAAACGAACTGTAGACATTCATTATTATTTCAACTCTATAAAAGCACAAACATGCTTAAAGCAACTGTGGTGCAGTCATAACCAGAGGGGGGAACCCAACATGATTAAACTGAATGAAGGAAACAGATGGGTTTTATAGGTGTAATTAGAATTTCTGACGAGCTGCTAGGAATCCCCTAAACAAATCATAAACTCTGGGTTCTGGAAAATAAAGCACAAGAGACTGAGCTGTCTGCATGGAACAGGTTTATGAATCGTAGCAGTGCAAACGTTTTATATGAAACCGTAAAGCTGAAATATCCCCCCTTCCCAATATTCGGACACATAACACCTAATCAACAAGAGCTGCATTCATTTTGTCACCAACAACGATTGCTCTCAGGTACAGTAGCGAGTTTCATTTCAATGCACTGATTGTAGAATTTAATACTGTGATAAATTTGTAATTAAAACAATTGCATTTTAATAATGTAATTGTTTTAATGTAATTTAATGTTAATTTAGTTAATAATGTCATATTTTAAAAACAAATGAAAAAATGTTCTTTTAATTATAATAATGACTTTAGGTGCTTTTTACTTAATAAATCAATGCATAATCATGATTAAATGATTTGGTGCATTTCAGAAAATTAAAACAATATATAATTAATAGCAATAACAACATTAATTGATTGAGTTGGTTTGCAAATTCCTAAATAAACGCATTAAATGATTTGTTGCATTTCTGTGATTCCTTTAATTGTAACGACCGTCAAAACCAGACTCAGCGATAAACACGGGTCAGATGGGTCAGTACCTGTTCCAGAGGGATGTGTTTGACCAGTCCACTGACAACAGTGCGTGGAGATGCTTCACCAACATCCACCTGCTCAACATAGAGAGTGTCGGCGTCCGGGTGCTTTTCGGCGCTGATGATGCGGCCCACGCGCAAATCCAATCGAGACACGTCTACTTTCGCCTCTTCCTGAGGAGGTGCCGCTGCCTTCTTCTCCTTCTTCTCTCCTGGACCAAAAGTGCATTACAGATCATCAGATGATGCCTTTCACATATTTCTGTGATTAAGTCACAACACAAACATGATTCATAACTTTAGCAATTACAACGTTCAACCAACACAAAGTAAATATCAGTAAAAAGCACAAGCTGTGTATGTAGAGCTGTTAGAGACATTGGACCAACCTCAGCACACCATGCCATTCTTGGGTTTTATTAAGGTACATGTTATCCCTGAGGAAATCTGCCTTTAGTTTTAGCTTGTGCATATTGTTCTCTAGGAAGCTGCTGGGATACTCTTAAAAGTCTACAACTGGAAACTATGACGGCTTTTCATCTGTGTTCTGTTTCGGAACTCTTCCCAAAACAATTGTGCCAACAATCGCTTCAGTATGGTGTTTGTTTCTAATCGCTCCAGCCATTTGAAAATAGTACAACTTTACCACTGTTTCCGGACTTAAGGGGTTGAGGAGGGAAACCATACTGGATCACCACTTCACCCTACAAGTCTTGAAAATGAAAACCTCTGTGTAGTCTATACAAGCATTAGCACTGAACACAATGATTTCCAGGCAGAGGAAATCAAAGCACTACCGTTCAAAAGTCAGCAAGAAATCCTACTTTTATTTAGCAAGGATGCATTAAAATAATCAGTACTGTGCAGTAAATGTGCAGTATTGAAAATACTGTAGCAATATAATATTTTCGGATTTCTGATTAAATAATTTTATATTTGATTTATTTCATCAAACACCAATTATCGCTACAATAAAAAATTCAAAGGGCTCCAAAGCTGCACCTTATGTGGGAAGTGCCAGTAATATTTTCTTTCATATTGTACTCTTTCAAGGTAGCTGGGTTAAACCTTCTTTATTTTCTCAGAAAAGTTGTCAATAGCTGTTAAATATGCTTCTTATTCCAAACTTAGTAATAAAATAAGGAAAAATTTGTGTAGTACACGACCCTTCACTTTGAAGCATGCAGTGCGTGCAGACTACACGTGTCTAATTGATTCAATCACAGGCAAGGCTATTAATAATCTCACAAGGCTATTGTGAATTGATTAATGATTTACATTAATCATGCAGCCCTAATTTAAGAAAATGCAGTTAGAAAAATGGCCAAGAGTCCTCAAAGTCTTCTGAATGCGAGAAATCATTTAGTTCTGCCAAGAAATAGATACACATGAACTGCAGGTGCTACATCTACACCGAAACACAGCATTCAACGCTGAAGGAAAAGAGACATATTTGAAAATAATGAAACTCCTTTTAACATCTGGCCCTTTTTCCTCAGTCTATTAATGCACAAAAACTATCTGTGATCTGTACTTCGATATGAACAGAGCGTTCCCAAGTTTAAGGGATTTAAGTGATTGATAATGAACATCATTTTCATAATAAAAAACCATGAAAAGAACTGTTCTTAACGTAACCCCCTAAAGACATCGGCGAAGTCTTTAAATCTAGTTTGCCTTCAGATCTGGTTACAACCCACATCCAAAGCTTGCATTCACACATAGTCTCTTCTCAAACTCTGTCAAGCTTTTCAAATGTGTTCATTACACAACATTGTTTATGAAAGTGGGATTGTGCATTAGTAAAAAATTCAATTAACCCCTTGACATGACACAGTCTACTCTTAAGTCATTTTATGGCCCTATATTATTGATACTTTCTTTTAATTGCAATTTACAGCAGCTTTTTCTGAATTAAAATTAGAGATAAGTTTTATATGCAACTTGGTTTCATTTAATGGGAGTAGATTTAGCAATTAATTCTAAAAGATCTGATTTTGATTCTGACATCTCAAACGTTTTGGATGGGGTTGCAAATGAATCATCAGCACTGGAAGCTGTTATAAAGGAAATGTCATATTAATAGTCTTGGAAGTATGCTCACCCTTCTTCTCGGCTTTCATCTTTTTCGTGTCATCGTTATTTTTGGCTGGTGGGGTTTTTGTGGCTGGGGCAGGAGCAGAAGGGGCTGCTGGGACAGGGGGCTGTGAGGCTGTGGGTTTAGAGACACACTGGATGCTGGGCTCCACTGAAGGCATTGCCACATCTTTCACTGCAAAGAACAAATCAAATTATTTCACTACTTTATCATTAGAAGAACAATGTTTTTGTGAATCCTAAATACTTAACACAATGTTAAGATTTTCTTGTATTAATCCGAATTAATGCATTTCATTTTAGACTACAGAAGTTTTGAAATCTAAAAGTTACACTATGTTTTCAAGTACAGTATTTCATTTTTTTTTGTTTAAACATCAGCAAGCATGCAATATATTGTGTAATAGTATACCTCCTCTCCTCTTTTCAATTTCAAGCAGTTGTTTCTTCAGCTCTTCAATGTCCTTCTTGAGCTTGGCGTTCTCCACCATCAGTTTCTTTTCCTCTTTCACCGTGGCCTGCACAACTACATCAAACAACACACTCGTTATAACAAGACAGACGCACATTCATTCAGAATTTCTCAACCGTCTGCTGCTTCTGCAGTGTAACTTAGATAGGCTATATATATCTAAACATTTGAATCCTCTATAAATGCAAATATCATCCTTCTAAGCACATTCTGAAGTTAGTTTTGAAAAGATTCCTCTTTCTGCTTCTCATCCTCTCAGACATCCTTATTGGTCATTGACCCGGGTTCAACAACACACATGCACGCCTCATGCATCCACTTACTGGCTTTCTCCTTCAGCAGCTGGACCTGCTGCTTGAGGTATTCGATGATCTGGTCAGCCTCCGCCGCCTTCTGTTCCAGTCTCATGAGTGAGGGTGTGTGGCCTGACATCTTGAACAGGGATCGCACCAGGAACCTGAGAAACAAGCCAAAGGAAAAGATCAAACGCTGTAGGAACTCTTAGTCACTCACAAACAAAAGAGGATCCAGAGAGACATCCTATCTGTGTTTGGGAACACGCGGCACTTGAGAGCGTGACCTTTTTACAATGAGATCTTTTCAGATCTTTGGCACATGTAAACATGAGGTGTTTTGGCACACTTTACACGGTGCTTTAATTTGTAATGTATACCTATATGTGGCCAAGTCTCTGTCCTAATCCCCTTCCATGAAGGAGAATTCAAATGAAACATCTGACACCAGCCAGATGCTCAACAACAGATCGGCTAGACGCCAGACAACATGCGAAAACTTCATCAAAGCGTATATTCTCCACCCTAATCCCAGTGAACCTGCTTTGGGTTCTCACTTCATTACTGTTTGAATCGCCTCGCCAATATCCAGGTCAACAGGAATATTCCCCAACAAGGAAGCGGATGGAATCAAACCATATGGCATCTAAATGTGTGTGCTCTCATGTCCACAATGATACAAATACTGCGTAATTGCATCACTGTCATCTCGGCTCTGTTTTGATTGAGGAACCCTCTTTGGCTCCACAATGGATCAAACAACAATTAAATTCCAGTCGAAAGACAGCTGGCGAAGGAACACGGACACGTTACACATTAGGCTTGGGCTCATCCACTGCAAAAGGACTAAGGGAATTTTTACAAGGCGTAGGAAAAGAGAAGAACACATCATAACACACAGTGCAGGGTGGTGCTGGAAAACAACAGCTGGCGCGGGATGAAAACAAAGAGTTCAGATGAGGAAATTAGAAACACAAAAAAGCTGGAGTTGATAATATCGTGGATCAAAGTCTCTTGTTTTTGAAGTTCTTGAACTGCTTTAAATGGGCCTGTGGTGGAAGAATTTATGAGCACCATGACAGGACTGTTTTCATTTGCATAACCCCTGATAAACCAGTCCCGGGGCTGAGCCGGAGTTTAAAACACAAGCTCGGATGTCACCGTTTTCCCATAATGCCCTGCAACGGTGGTCATCGGCATCAACTGACAGCCAATAAACATGACTATTAGGCATGCCACAGCTATCAAATATCTGAAACGCAACCAAAAAACATCTGTGAAACAAACCTGGAAAATGTTAGGCCATGTGTTACATCTGACACCAGTGAAGGAGCAGCTGTCACTTTCATGAAAGTCTGAATGGTGAGGAGATACTGACCACACAGTTTGTGCCACACGTAAACCCGCCAGACATTGGCAATCAGACACAGTCAAATCACAATAAAGACTTCATTCTCTTCTATTCACGAAATTCTAAATAAGCTTAAATACTTGCATCCCACAGGAATGTCTTTATGTCTTCGTAATTTTCCTTGAAATAACTACATACCTGTAGGGCCCAAAAGAAAACCACGACATGTCCTATATTTTACACACACAAAAAGTGTGTAATATGATTTTCTTTTTAATGTTAATATCATTTATTTAATTTTATCAATCATACATTTGTTAATAAATTTCCGTAGTATATTTTAATCTTCAGGACATGGATGGTGGCATTTTTATATCATGACTCGTTCAGAACAAGTGAATAAACCTGTTTGACAGACCACAAACTGTAAGTGAAAGTAAAAGAAAAACAGAGAGCATTCTATTAAACAATTATTCAGTTCAGAGTAAATGGATATACATTTTAAGATAATCATTACGAGAGAAATAACAATAAATTAATAATTGAGGTAATTTTTGTGATAAATCATCAAACAAATTCACTTTTTAAACCTTTAAAGCAGATGACGGGAATCGGAATGGATGGAATGTAGCCATAATGTGTCATATTACAAGGTGTTTTTTTTTATTTTTTAGAAGTGATATTTTGCAGAAGGACCATCATGACTCATGACATTATTAACGCTTACAGTGCTGACTGTCACTTCACGTGCCAATCTTCATAGCACATCGGTCCTTTTACAGCTCGACTTTAACTACAGTACTAACACATTAGGTACACAATACTACATATTCAATACTCATTAACTAAAACGTCAATTCGAGCTCTACTACTCACTCACATAAAACTGCAACCGTACGTTTCTTTCCTGCACAGCCACACACCGCACTTTCACTGTCGTCGTAAGATGATGACGCCACGGCCACACGTCGTCCAGCTGTTCGCTGTCGCGGGATTAACGCGTCAACGCGCTGTTTACAGTCGCAAGAAAAATAAACTGATAGAGATTTCAACATGGTTATGGATGAAGCGTTAGATCGTTTTCCGCCCAAATTTAATACCTCTTATCCTAATGTTACCCTTTTTAATTTTTGTTTGAATAATAATGTAGTGGATGCTTGGAGAGCTGTGAATCCAAATCTTAAACAATTTTCCTGGTTCAGAGATAATGGGACTTCCAAATCGAGAATTGATTATTGGTTAACCTCAAATAACCTAACCGACTTCATCAAAGATATTTCAATATCTGCTGCTCCTCTAACTGATCACTGTTGTATCTCTATATCATTCAACTCGGGCAAAAGAGAAACACATAATAAGGGTTATTGGAAATTCAATGCTGATTTATTAAAACACCAAAACTTTTGCTCACAAATTAAATCCATAATTAATGATATAGCATTGCATAAGGACCTAATTACATTCATAAGTAAATGGGAATATTTAAAACACAAGATTCGGGAATTTTCTATACAATTTAGTAAAGATTTAAGTAAGGCCAGAGCACAAATGGAGTTAGAATTAACAAGAGAATTAAACAATTTATGTAATAAAAGTGAAATGGACAATGAAGCTAAATTACAAATTTTATTCTTGCAATCCAAAATTGATGATTTATATACTCAAAAAGCTAAAGGAGCATATGTAAGATCTAGGGCAAGATGGATAGAGAAAGGGGAAAAAAGTAATAATTATTTTTGCAGACTTGAAAAAAGGCGACAGGAAAAAAATGCCATAAATTCTCTTTATGTGAACGGTGTTATAAGTACCTGCCCTAAAATGATTTCCTCAGAGATTTTTCAATTCTATAGTTCTTTATATAGCTCATTCTTTTCTGAATCAGACTGTAATATTCTCTTTGATAATATACACACTAGCATCCCGCAGTTAGACCAGGAATTTAAAGACTTGTGTGAGGCTGATATCAAGATAGAGGAATTAGATAAAGCAATAAATAAATTATCTTCAGGAAAATCTCCAGGTCCTGATGGCCTTACTTCCGAATTTTATAAATTTTTTAGGGAAGATTTGAGGGAACTATTATTTCAAGCCTTTCTCGAATGTATCCAAAATAATTCACTATCTTCAACCATGAAACAAGGTCTAATTACTCTTATCCCCAAACCGGGTAAAGATGCACGATATATAGATAATCTTCGCCCCATCACTTTACTCAACTGTGATTATAAAATTCTAGCGCATATATTTTCCAGTAGGCTCAAGAAAAATATAGATCAAATAATTAGTGAATCACAGTCTGGTTTTATAAAAGGTAGGTCAATACATAATAACATCAGATTGGTTTTAGATATTTTAGATTATCGTGAATATATTGAAGATGAAGGCTATATTCTCTTTTTAGATTTTAAAAAGGCATTTGACACAATCGAACATAATTTCATATTTAACTCCCTCGAAAAATTTGGTTTTGGCATGAGATTTATTTCTTTCATAAAAATGTTATATAAAGACATCAATAGTTCTATATCCCTTTCATTTGGAACATCCCAGAGATTCAATATTTCGCAAGGAATAAGACAAGGATGTCCCATTTCCCCTTTTCTATTTATCTTGGCAGTAGAAATGCTTGCTATCTTGATAGATAAAAATAGCAACTTTGATCGACTCAGTGTATTTGGAAGACAAATTGGTATAAGTCAATTAGCGGATGATACAGTGATCTTTTTAAAGGACCAATTTCAGATTAATAAAGCCATTCAACTAGTTAATCTATTTTCCAAAGCATCAGGCCTACACTTAAACTTGAACAAGTGTGAGTTACTTGCAATTCATGGCAGCGAATTAGACTCTTTATGTAACATACCCATAAAAACATGTGTAAAATATTTGGGGATAACTATTACTAGAGATAGTAATCAAAGTGTCCAAGAAAATTTTGTTAAAAATCTTTCAAAAGCAAAAGCAATTCTCAATAACTGGCTACAAAGAGATATCTCGATATTTGGAAGAGTCTTATTGACTAAAATGGAATTACTCTCCAGGTTCGTTTATCCAGCCTCCTCCTTAGCTATCCCGCCTCATTTACTGAAAGAATGTAACATTGCATTGTTTAACTTTATCTGGAAAAATAAGCATCACTATATCAACAAAAATGATTTAGTTCACAATTATGAAGAAGGGGGATTAAATGTTATTGATTTAGAAATAATGAATAGTGTTTTGAAAACTCAGTGGTTAAGATCATTTCTTTGTAATTCAAACTGCTTATGGTTCATCGTATCTTCTTCAGTATTTGGGAAAGTAGGTGGCTTGGAGTTTTTGATTAGATGTGATTTTAATATATCCAAATTACCTCTTAAATTATCTGCATTCCATCAACAAGTTCTCCTATGTTGGAAATTAGCATTTTCTCACAATTTTAGTCCACACAAAACTTGTATTTGGAACAATCGTTTTATTTTGCACCATAACAAATCTTTATTTTATGAAAACTGGTTTCAATACAATATTCTTTCCCTATTGGACATGACAGACAGTTATGGAAATGTTCTCAATTACAAGGATTTCTGTTTAAAACATGGATTTGCATGTCATCCTAAAGAGTTTTACAGTGTTGTAAATGCCATACCCAAAAACATGGTATTATTAGTAAAAGGGATTCTTTCACATTACTCTGTAACATTCTCTCTCCCATCTCCTTGTCTGGGTGAATTGTTTATTAGAGATCATAAATGTAATAACAAATATATTAGAAATGTCTTCATTAATAAACTTCATCCAAATAGAATAAAACGATATTATGTTTTCAAAGAATTTAACCCTAAAGAGGTGAAGGAAATGAGAATGAATTATCTTACCTTTCCAAGTCTCCCTAAAGTGAAAGAGCTTCATTTTAAAATAATAAATGATATACCCGTCTAAGGAGTTTATCAAATCAAAATTTGATATTGGAGAAAACTCTTGTCAATTCTGTGATGGTGATATTGAAACCACTGAACATATTTTTTTTTATTGTAATTACTCAAAGTTGTTTTGGGCTCAATTGTGCAGTAAAATGTCATGTGTAATTACATGGATAAATCCCCTTGAATACAAACAAATTAAGTTTGGTGTACTTAAGAAAGATTACTCACAACATTACTTGATTAACAACCTTTTTGATGTTGCTAAATATTTCATTCATAAATGCAGATTTCTGAAAACCCCTCCATCCTTTCCTCACTTCTCTAATGAACTCAAACTTTTTGCTGCTTCTCTTGATGCTCTCTCAAATGAAAAAGCTACTGCAGTTGCCAGCTTCTTCAGTGAACTAAGTGCTCAATAACTACTTGCTACCCCTTGTAAGAAATTAGTTATCTATAATTGCTCTTTTATTTTATTTATTTTTGTTTTTTATTTAATTATTATTATTATTATTTATTTTTTTTATTTTTTTATTTTTTTTGTAATTTATTTATTTTTATTTATTCCTTTTTGTTATTCGTGATTGTGCATTTAATGTATAACATCACTATTACATATTGTATTTGCAACTATGTCTGCCTCGAAGAATTGTTAATATTGTTTATTCTGTACCTGTTTTGTATGTACATTTGTTTGCTAATAAAAATAAAAAATAAAAAAATAAAATAAATAAAATAAACTGATCAATAGCTCAGTTTCTAAGCAATCTCTATCTTTTTTCAATTGCTTACTTCTCCTAATAGCTAATTCTCTGGATTTAATTTTTTTTATTTATTTATTTATTTATTTTATTTAGATAAATGACTTACAAACATTAATTCCAGCAAATCAACATACAACTGCAATATTTCACAAGACAAATATCACACCTTTAGACAAAATGACAAATCATAACAACATCAAATAAATAAATACAATAAATAAGTAAAATAAATAAATAATAATAATAATAAAAAATAAAGAAAAAAAAAAATAAGAAAAAGCAAAAAAATAAAATAAATAAATAAATAAACTGATCTCTCAAAATTAAATATTGTAAGATAGCATTGGTTTAGTTTATGTTGTAATAATTTCAGACAAAATATTGTGTTAGACTGTAAGTAAAAAAAAGTTTTATGATTAATCTAGGTTGTCCTAATTTATGTGCAATGGCAGAACTAACGAGAATTTATTAAGGTTTTATTGTAGTAACACTACAGTAACTTTAAAAAACATAAAAACAATTCTTGGTAATTTCAGCCAAGATTTTTCAGATATATATCTGTGTGTGTGTGTGTGTGCGTGTGTGTGTATGATCTGTATGCTGTGTATTTCCCCATGTGTTTGTTGAGGATCAGGTGATGCTGCCCCTCATAGATGCAGAGCTGGGGGCCTCCACCTTCTTCGCCTCTCCTCTTCCTCATGAGGAATTTGATTTCGGTCAATAATGAAAGGAATAATGACATTTATATCTGAAACTGAAGTCGTTTCATTGATGAATCTGCAATATTGACACAGATATTTTCTTGTTTATTTCTGTGAAGCTGCTTTGAAACAATCTAAAGCGCTATTTGAATAAAGTCATTCAATCATTTTAGAGCTTGCCAGATCAAAAGCGCTTGAGTTAATATGTACGATATGTATAAGTTTATGTCTCTAGTTATAGCTGTTTATTGGACACCTTGGAACGGAGATTTGAAAAGAATCAAAAGAAATGCAAGTCACCTTTATATTGATGTCACAGTTGTGATGGCGCAGTCATTAAGTTGGAATGGGTGCTTTTTCCTTTTCTTTTTAATACCTCACCAAGTCTGCTTTTGTTTTCTGGTGCTCTTCAGAGTTTTATCGTCTTTTATCTTTGTGATTTTTATCTTTGTGGTTTAATGACATTATTCATGTGTGGATTCTGCCTATGAGAATCTTTCTTTTTATCTTCAGTTGCTTTATGACTATTAGCTCAGTATTTATCATGCACGTGTCCCCTATGAGAAAACTCTTTGAGATCGATGCATGTGTATGCAAACACATGTGTTTGAAGTCCTTATGACATTATGCGGATTTATTAGGGCCCGAGCACCGAGGTGCGAGGACCCTCTTGTATCTGCTTTGTTTTTTATTATTATTAGGGCCCGAGCCAATGGGCGCAGGGCCCTATTGTTCCCTTAAGGATTATTAGGGCTCAAGCCCGAAGGGGCGAAGAGCCCTATTGTTCTTCTAAGGATTATTCTTATTATTATTTTTTTTATTTTTTATTAAACCTTCCGGGGGTTTTTGGGGGCCTTAACATGCTCAAAAACTCTTGAAAATTGGCACACACATTGGAATCTGCGGCCATCAGGACGCCGCAGAGGCTGGGACCCGGGCGTGGCACAGGGGCTCTACAGCGCCCCCTGGAACACAGTCAGAAATCTTGAACCATAGCTCACACACACTTGCATATATTTATATGAAACTCAGTACACTTGTAGATCTCATTGAGCTGAACAACTTTCGCGCTTTATGTCATAGGCTCCGCCCAACAGGAAGTCAGCTATTCAGGGCTGTTTAAAAAAAGCATGCTCTGGAATTTGAAATACTCCTCTGAGGTTTTCAACCCGTTCGCCACGAAACTCGGTGAACATGATCTCAAGACATTGTGGATGAAAAATTGCGAGGGGATTTTTGATATCTCGAACGGTTTGCCCGTGGCGAGGCGTGGAACTTATGGCGAGAAATGAGAAACAGGAAATGTCTAATAACATCCACATACATTTCCTGAATTTGATCAAACTTCATGGGTTTGTTCGTTGTATGATACTGATTGTATATATGTGACTATTAAGAGTCAACGTTATAGCGCCACCAACTGGCAGCAGGAAGTGTGTCATTTTCCAAATGCTTTGAATTCAGCATCTTATTTTTACTCGATTTACTTAAAACTTCATCAGAATAATGACAAAACACGGCCGATGTAAATCTGTTGTGGGGATATTGATATCTGATATAGTGTTGCCATGGCAACGTGTCAAACTTGAATGTTCTGTTATGGTGAGTTTGAGGCAGACAACAAGCTCAGATTTACATGAAACTCAAAACACATATCAGTATTAGTGATAGCTAGACAATGGCAAAAGCTTTTAAAAGGGCGTGAATGAGGCACTCTATAGCGCCACCTTTTGTCAAAAGTGGGGGGGTTAGTTTTAGCTACAGACACCAAACTCGGTACAAAAATTGTTCTTATCAAGACGGACAACTTTCTAATTCACAGTCATCAGCTACGATCAACAGGAAGTCAGCTATTTTGATTTGAATGTGGATTTTTTTTTACATTTAGCTGTGAATTAATGCATACTGCTCAGAGGAGAGTAACACTATACACACAAAACTTTGTCTACATGATGCCAAAACATTTTAAACAACTTAAATTGCCAATGGATTTTGGATAGCTTGAACGGTTTTGCCGTGGTGATTTTTTTAAATGACAGTAAAAATGAAATTTTTAATTGTCCTGCATTTTTAAATTCCAAACACTTCAAAACCTTTTTTCATACAGAAAAAAAAGTCATTCTGAGTAAATATGGATAGTTTCACGACTTTACAACACTGTATGGATAACAGAAAATTAAAAAACTGTCAGACATCTCATCTCACTCTGTCCCTCTGTTTGAGTATATGTGCTTCAGACTTCCATTGTCTGAGAGAAATAGCGCCCCTACAGGTTCAATTCCCGGACTTTTACTTTCACTTTTAAATCGGTTAAAAATACAAATAAATACTTAGATTTAATTCACACTGACAAGCTAAACCAACATATCTGATTATTACCGGTTCAGGGCTCATGGATAAATAATTTCTGGCCAGAGATACGTGAGAAATAGGAGAGATGAATCACCGCTGTGATCACGAGCGTCTGGAGTAAAGAGCTCAGAAAAAACGAATTTATTCCTGTTTTAAAGCTTTTAAAAATAAATTATTACAGCGATATCACACAATCAACCAATTAGAACACACCAAGAGCTAAATTCAGATGTTTTTGAACTGTTTGTGTGAAAATGGAATATTTGTGGCTGCCTATCTGAAATCACCGCCTCCGATCAGCGCGTACAGTGTCGAGCTCAAAACAAACGAATTTATTCTTGTTTAAGAGCTTTTTTAAATAAAATATTACCACAAATGCACACAATAAACCCATTGTAACACTACACGAGCTAAATGCAGGTGTTTGTGACTCGTTTAAGTGTGCAAGACTATTTGACACCGCGACTGGCAGAATAACATATCTCTCGAGCTGCAGGATTCTGCCTTTCGTCGTACGAACAAACACATAACGGACAAGATTATTTCAAAATAGCTTGGCGAATTTAAACGAAAACAGCCACGTGAACATAAACTGTTGAGAAATAAATCTGAAGTGGATCTACTGGATTTGAATATTAAGTGACCGCATATACCAGCTGCTTCTGTCTTCAATTTTAATCTATAAAAAAAATGAAACTCATTCATCTTGTCTGCTTTTTTAATGTGTGTACGTATGTATTTTTTATTTTGCTCTAACAAGAATTAATCTATATTTAATTAAATCAATTACATTTTATTTTACATTTTATTTGTCCATTTCTGCATCTAAACGCCTAAAAACATAAAACATGATCTACTATACTATTGTTAGCAATTTCTTTATCGTCCAATTTTTCTGGTGTACACACTTTTATTTTCATAATAAACTTGTTTGTTAGATTATACACAGTTACAGTGGTCTATAATACATATTAACAGGTTTTATTCAAGCTGTTTAGAATGATTGCAGTAGGCTAATTTTTTTAAATGTAAATCCAAAAAAAAAAAAAACAAAAAAAAAAAAACATTGGAAAACAATAACTGTTGTACTTTTTTATACATTTTGTATAATTTCATAGTTTATGCATTATAGTTATAAAAACAAATAAATGTAGCCACTCACATAGAAATAGGCCTTATCCTTTTCTGACAGTTTTAGGGATTTTTAAAAATCCTAAAAAACCTCATTTGTGCTGCAAATAATAATTTCAAACTCAAAAAGTAAATAGTCAGTTCATGCTTTATAAAGCCTTGTCCCAGTCAGTAGTAAGCAGTTTATAAATACAGCTATAAATAGCTTGTTTTTGGTTTATAAGCACATTTATTAAAGAAGGAGAGTAAAGGATCAGTTATCTTCCTATGAAAAATAAAAAAATAAAAATAAACAAACAACAACACAGATTGATACAGAACTCAGAAATTCTATTGTGGATTTATGATAAAATCAGCCTGTAAATGATTTCATACTCCTCCAAGAAGACACAAGTAGTTCACACCAAACTTTTTTTAACATGAAGCCAATATACTGAGATGTTAAATTGTGAATGGGTTTAGGATACCTTAAATGGTGTGGTCATAGCGATTTATTAAAGTAACATAAAAAAATACAATAGTTATTTTACTATATCTTTAAAATTTTTCATTCCAAACTCTTCATAATTTTTTATATACGTAGAAGTCATCATTTGAAGGAAGCACAGTAAGTTTCATAGCTTTATCATTTTCAAGAGCCAGCATAAAATTAAAACTATCATAACTTATAAATGAAGCTTGCAATTCTTAGTACCAATAATGGCCACCAGATGGAGCTATAGGATTACTTTTAAATAATTATTGTAGAAACAAGTATGATTTAAATCATTTATAGAAATCTTTCAAAGAAAAATAATATGTATTTTATGTATTTTACTGATAAAATGACCCTCACTTAATTAGAATAACAAGCTGAAATATTGTGAACTGTATATTAAGAATAATTCTTTATAGGCTTTATGGACAGACACGTTTTGAGTGACTCTTGAAGAATCAGCACCACATCCTCTTTTACCACTGTTTAAAGAATTTATCTTACAGAACAGATGCAAATTAATTTTGGATAGCTTGAATGGTTTTGTCTTGGTGATTTTTTGAAATAACAGTAAAAAAGTAACCAGTAAATGTCTTTTATTTTTTTAAAGTGCAGCTTCTAAACACTTCAAAAAAATGTACACATAGAAGACAAGTCATTCTGAGGAAATATGCATAGTTTCATGACTATACAACACTATATGGATGATAGAAAATTAAAAAACTATCATACATCTGATGTCACTCTGTCCCTCTGTCACAGTGGGTAGTGTGTGTGTGTGTGTGTTTGTGTGTGTGTTTGTGTGTGTGTTAAGTGAATTAGGTGTGAAACTATCAGGGAGCATTTAGTCTCCAGCGCCAACATTTTACAGAACTGCCACTTTCCTGGAGTCTCAGAATTACTCGGTGTCAGGTTCTGAGAGATCTAAGATTCCAAAAAATGATTTAATTAGAATACCATGAAGTATTGTGAAATACTATATATTAAGGCTTTATATATAGGCTTTATGAACTGATTAGAGTGACTCGTGAAGGACCAGCACCACCTCTTCTTGTTCGATGGTTTGAGGAATATATCTTCCAGAAACGGGGATTAAGATTTAGGAGCTCATTTTTATTCCACCTCCTTTCTTGAAAAGTCTGTCTTGCAGAATTGACAAAAAATTAATCTTCACATTAATTCCTAATTATTTTGCAATTCTTTTTGTCAGTTCTTCTTGACCTGCTTTTTTCTTCTTCTTTTCTGACCTCATGACCCAGTCAGTATTTTTTGTACAATGGTCAAGTCTTAACTTATCCATTTCTGTATTGCATTTGTGTTTGATATTTCTCATGGGTATTTCATAATTTTCGACCTTACAGTTTGAGTTAAAAGTCTATTTTAGCGCATTTCATCTGTAAAAGAAAACATGCCTAATAATTCTGCACACATGAATATAAGGAGTTTTTCTCTTCCAGCTTTCCTGGACTATTGTATAGCACTCATAAATGATTAAATAAAAAATAATGGTAGTTATTAAGATTTATATGGTTAGGAATTGGTAAAATGTGCTTGGAAAAAAATCACAATAAAACAATGTTTTAATGTTTAAGTTTGGAATATTAACTGACGTGAATGAATGCTATATAAATATTGTTCATGTTAACATAATGTTTATGAATGGAATCTTATTGTAAAGTGTTACTAAAGTTATACATATATATTGTTCTGTGAATGTGATTTTAAAGTCTAGATGATTCGGATTAACCCTTTAACTGCCATATCCTTTAAAACCTCACTGCCAGAGGGATATTGTGAATGCATGTGCCCGCTGGGCACAGTTTACCTGATGCCACCGGGGGTGGCGATGGCACTGGTGGCTTGAGCCCGCCATCGCTGCTTGCAGCTATATTTCTTATTATTTTTATTTTTTTTTTAACCTTCCGGGGGTTTTTGGGGGCCTTAACATACTCAAAAACTCTTGAAAATTGGCATACACATTGGAACCTGCGGCCATCAGGTCGCCGCAGAGACTGGAACCCGGGCGTGGCATAGGAGCTCTACAGCGCCCCCTGGAACACCGTCAGAAAATCCTGAACCATAGCTCACACATACTTGCATGTATTTATATGAAACTCAGTACACTTATAGATCTCATTGAGCCGAACAACTTTCACGCTCTATGTCATAGGCTCCGCCCAACAGGAAGTCAGCTATTCAGGGCTGTTTAAAAAAAGCATGCTCTGGAATTTGAAATACTCCTCTGAGGTTTTCCACCCGTTTGCCACAAAACTTGGTGAACATGATCTCAAGACATTGAGGATGAAAAATTGCGAGGGGATTTTTGATATCTCGAACGGTTCGCCCGTGGTGAGGCGTTGAAATTAGGGCACAAAATTTGAAACAGGAAGTGCCTAATAACATCCGCATACATTTCCTGAGTTTCATCAAACTTCATCGGTTTGTTCATTGTAATATGTTACTCGCATATATGTAACTATAAGGTGTCAAAGTTACAGCGCCACCAACTGGCAGCAGGAAGTGTGTCATTTTCAAAATTCTTTTAATTCAGCGTCTTATTTTTACTCGATTTGCTTCAAACTTCATCAGAATAATGACAAAATACAGCTGATGTAAATCTGTTGTGGGTATACTGATATCTAATATAGTGTTGCCATGGCAACGTGTCAAACTTGAATATTCTGTTATGGTGATTTTGAAGCAGACAACAAGCTCAGATTTACATTAAACTCAGAACACATATCCATATTAATGATATCTAGACAATGGCATAAGCTTTTAAAAGGATGTGATGGAGGCACTCTATAGCGCCACCTTTTGTCAAAAGTGGGGGGGTTAGTTTTAGCTACAGACACCAAACTTGGTACATAAATTGTTCTTATCAAGACGGACAATTTTCTAATTCACAGTCATAAGCTACGACCAACAGGAAGTCAGCTATTTTGATTTGAATATGTATTTTTGGCAAATTCGGCTGCGAATTAATGCATACTCCTCACAGGGGAAGTGCACTATACACACCAAACTTTGTCTACATGTTGAAAAAACATTGAGGAACTTAAATTGCGAATGGATTTTGGATAGCTTGAACGGTTTTGCCGTGGTGATTTTTTGAAATAACAGTAAAAAGGGAAACATTAATTGTCTGGTATTTTTAAATTGCAGCTTCCAAACATTTCAAAACCATTTTTCATTTAGAGAACATGTGATTCTGAGGAAATATGCATAGTTTCACGACTTTACAACACTGTAAGATTAAAATAAAATTATAAAACTGTCAGACATCTGATCTCACTCTCTGGCATTGTCTCTGTGTGAGGGAAAGGGGGGGGGGGGGGGTGCTTGAGGACCTGCCTGACAGAGAGAGAGAGAGATAGGGAGAGAGAGAGAGAGTTAACATCTCTTTAATCACCAGAAAAAAAACTGTAATTGTGTGTTGTTGATTTTTTTCATCATTACAGCTTAAGAAATCTCTCTATCATTTTCTATCATTTTTAGGGACGAAAAAAACCTAGTACAATTTGTAGGGCTCAGACAAAATGATTTTATATAATTAGGTTAAGAATTATGTAAATTGAAAAATAAAAAAAGATTTTAAAAATACATACACGATGACTTGTATATATTTTTTTATTCTGATAATAATTTTAAACTTATTTGATACTGACCTATGACAGCCATTCTGTGACATGACATGACATGACCTGAATTTACACAATCTTGCTGATTTAACAGTAAAACAGTTCAGCTCACAGATAAAGACTAAGCTGTAATGCAGGCAAACATATTTTACAAATGCTTATAGATCAATAAAATTGTTAAAAATGCTTTTTCACAAAGTACATAATAATAAGGCACGTTGATATTCTGATGACATTTTTTTCCAAGTACATTTTACCAATTTCAAATCACATCAATCTTAATAAATACTATAGATCTGGTATTTCATGATTTATGAGTGATATATATAATTGTCCTCGATGGCTGGAAGTGAAATACTCATATTCAGGAGTGCTGAATTTTTAGGCATGTCTTCTTGTCATGCATTGGTCATTGAGCTCATTGTAGCGATGCTTCAGGTGTTGAAATAGATTTGTTATAGATTATACAGGTTCACTGTTTGCAGAGTGTATACAGTATGTGTATGTGGTGCAGACGCAGTAGCGAGAGCATGTTATTGTTACGCAAAAACACATTAAAATAATGTGCGAGCATGAATCTCTCCGCTTGCGGGCACATTTCCTTTACTTTGACAAAAAACGCTCTGATACATGCTGTTTTTGCTCGGAGAGCGTGCGCGCACTTAAAACTCGTTTCCTCTGCTCAAACTGTGTCCTGTGCACTCACAACTCTCTCTATGCTCATGCGCTAGATATTCATTCTTTTCACACCTTTCTACTTCTAACCTTTTCTGTTCACATCTTTTACCATGTGCAGTGTGAATGCTCTGATCCATTAACATGGGCTCTGAAAAAAATATGCATTACAGATAGAGCTTGTGAACCTGGCCTTGCATAGGCATATGCACAGTCTGTCCTGTTCTCCTGCTCCATTTAGGAACGCTTCATTCGGACTGGTTCAGATAGCAACACCAAACGTGCAGTGTGTAATACCTATCATGGCCACCACCAGATGGAGCTATAGGATTACTTTTAAATAATTGTTTTAGAAACGTCTATAAAGCATTTAAATCATTTATAAAAATCTTTCAAAGTAAAACAATATGTATTTTAAAAAGTTAATGAATTTTACTGGTAATATAGTTTTATATAATAATTTCAGAAATGTTTATAGATCAATAAAAGTATTTTTAAAAATGGTTATAGATCATGAAAAGTGCGAATAAGCTCTCTTTGGTTTACATTAGTTAATGCATTAACATGAACTAACAATGAACAATCTATTTTTCAGGTAATTTATTAATCTTTTTTATGTTAGTTATTCCTATCATTAAAAATATTATTATTTATGTTTTTTCACAGTACATAAACTAATTTTAAAATAAAAATGTAATAAAAAAAATATTATTAATAATGTATTAAAATATTTTAATTAAGCTTTAATTAACATTTATATAAACACTTATATTGAAAGAGACTGAAATTGAAGTAATTTTTACTTTTAAAAACCACTTGTAAGACACAGTTAACAAATGCAGTGAGCAGATGAAAGGACAGAACAACAAAGATATATAGTGCCCCCTATTGGCAACAGGAAGTGTCATATTTTACACTGCGACAAACTACTCCTAGAAATTTTTTGACATTAATGTCTTTTTCGTGGTCAGTCTATCTTGAGTTTTTGTTAAAGGTCGTGTCCATGGCGCCATGACAAAATTGATGTCTCGCCATAGGAAGAGAAGTTGTTGTAACTCAGGCATAAAATATTCGATCTTCCCCAAACTTCAAATGTTTGATAAGAGTCTTGGCCTGAACACATCTGAAGGAAAATATTCCATTATAATGATAGCGCCACCTGCTGGCAAAAAGAAGATTGGCACATATAAATGACTTTGACATATTCCACTTATATTTACGACTTTAAATGCATATTTCTCGCCGTTCGCTTTTTTTACTAAAGCCGCTTGCTGGCGGTGAGCCCGGGTGCGAGGGCCCGATCATCGCTGCTTGCAGCTTTAATTATTCTTCTTCTTCTTCTTCTTCTCCCGAATGAATCGCATTTTTGAGGGCTTTAACATGCTCAAAAAGTCATGAAACTTTGCACACTCGTCAAACCTGGTGAAAATTTTCGTCTGATATAGGATTCAGAAGAGGGTGTGGCAAAATGGCTCGACAGCGCCACCTATACCAAGAAAATCAACAGCCTTCCAGCTATGTTTCACGTACATGCACGAAAATTGGCACACATATGTAACACACCAATACCTACAAAAAAGACTCTTGGAGCGAAATTCTAAACCCAACAGGAAGTCGGTTATTTTTAATATTATGAGCATATTTTGTGTAATTTTGGTCATTTCCATGTGTTGTATTTTAACGAACTCCTCCTAGAGAGTTCTTCAAATCAACACCAAATTTGGTATGCCTAATCTAAAGGCCTTTGCGATGTTAAATTGCGAAGATCCTGACTTTTCGTTGAAGGGCGTGTCCGTGGCGGCCTGGCGAATTTCGATGATTCGCCATGAAAAATGAAGTTGCTATAACTCACACATACAATGACCAATCTGCCCCAAACTTCACATGTTTGATGAGACTCCGAACCTGAACAGATTGACATGCCCATATTCAGTTATAGTCATAGCGCCACCTATTGGCAACAGGAAGTGACATATTTTACGCTGCGACGAACTACTCCTAGAAATTTTATGACATCAATGTCTTTTTTGTGGTCAGTCTAAACTAAAGGCCTGTGCGATGTTCAGTTGTGAAGATCTTGAGTTTTCGTTAAAAGGCTTGTTCATGGCGCCGCGACGAAGTTCGATGTCTCGCTATGCGAATAAAAGATGTTATAACTCAGGCATAAGATGTCCGATCTTCCCCAAACTTCACATGTGTGATAAGAGTCCGGGCCTGAACAGATCTTCAGGCCAATATTCCACCGGGTGTGGCAGAATGGCTCTATAGCGCCACCTATACACTTTCAACGGAGTGCGCCTCGAGCTATGTTTCACGTACATGTACAAAAATTGGTACACACATGTAACACTCCAATACCTACAAAAAAGTCTCTTGGTACGAAATCCGGATCCCAACAGGAAGTCGGTTATTTTGAATTTTCCCTTCAAAATTTCTGTTGTTTTTGCCATTTTCAGGGGTTGTACTTTAACGAACTCCTCCTAGACATTTATTCAGATCAACACCAAACTTGGTCAGTGTAATCTAAAGCCCTTTGCGATAATAAATTGCGAAGGACTTGAGGTTTCGTTAAAGGGCGGGTCCATGGCGGCCTGACAAATTTCGATGTTTCGCCATGAAAAAGGAAGTTGCTGTAACTCAGACATACAATGTCCAATCTGCCCCAAACTTCACATGTTGGATAAGACTCTTGACCTGAACAGATCTACATGCCAATATTCAGTTATAGTCATAGCGCCACCTATTGGCAACAGGAAGTTACATATTTTACACTGCGACAAACTACTCCTTGAAATTTTATGACATCAATGTCTTTTTTGTGGTCAGTCTAATCTAAAGACCTGTGTGATGTTTAGTTGTGAAGATCTTGAGTTTTTGTTAAAAGGTGTGTCCATGGCGCCGTGATGAAGTTCAATGTCTCGCCATGGGAATAAAAGATGTTATAACTCAGGCATAAAATGTCCGATCTTGCCCAAACATCACTTGTGTGATAAGGGTCCTGGCCTGGACAGATCTGAAGGCCAATATTCCATCGAGTGTGGCAAAATGGCTCAATAGCGCCACCTATACACTTTCAACGGAGTGCGTATACACTTTAAACGGAGTGCGCCTTGAGCTATGTTTCACCTACATGTACAAAAATCGGTACACACATGTAACACACCAATATCTACGAAAAAGTATCTTGGTACGAAGTCCGAATCCCAACAGGAAGTCAGTTATTTGGAATTTTCTATGCAAAATTAGTGTTGTTTTGGCCATTTTCAGGGGTTGTACTTTAACGAACTCCTCCTAGATATTTATTCAGATCAACACCAAACTTGGTCAGTGTAATCTAAAGCCTTTTGCGATCTTAAATTGCGAAGATCTTGAGGTTTCGTTAAAGGGCGTGTCCATGGCGGCCTGACAAATTTCATTGTTTCGCCATGAAATAGGATGTTGTTGTAACTCAGGCATAAAATGTCCAATCCTCCCCAAACCTCACATGTTCGATAAAAGTCCTGCCCTGAACACATCTGAAGGCCAATATTCCATTATAATGATAGCGCCACCTGCTGGCAACAGGAAGATTGGCACATATATGGAATAAACATTGATATATTCTACTTATATTTATGAGTTTAAACGCATATTTCTCACCGTTCACCTATTAACTAAAGCCACTCGCTGCCGGTGAGCCCGGGTGCGAGGGCCCGTTCATCGCTGCTTGCAGCTTTAATTAGAGTTATAACTTTCTTTCATGTTTGAGAAATGACCTTGAATGCAGGTCATCATCTCGCTGGAGGGAATATCCATTTCTGAGGATAATGACTGGGTTATTAAAGCCAGTGTTTATAATGCCCTTCATTAGTTTGCTCTTCGCTATGTGATTCAAATGGGAATAGGATGAATGTTGTGAATTTTGGAGTGTTTGCAATTGTAGAACAATAGTGTTTTTTGAAGATACTGGGATCTGGACGTTTCTCAAATATAGAATAAATAAATCACAAAGTACATTTAATTGGGATGCAAAAATGTTGGTTTAGCTCAAATAGTAGAGAATTGTGCTTGAAAAAACAAAGGGTTTGATTCCCATGAACTCTAAATTATCTTGACATTTTGCAGAACGGCTGGTTATTGTAGCACTATGAAAAAAGCTTGAAGGGTCTTCTGAAGCAAGGGAAAGCAGTCAGGTAACACATGCAAGATCTTGACGATGGACTGAACACAATGCATATGGAATATAACTGATTGCATATGGCCTGTATACCTGACATTGCTGCAAGTGAGGGGAGTCTGTAATGAAAAACAGTATTTATTTGAAATAGAACTAGCCAGGATAAATGTCCAACTGCAGTTTCAAGGTAAATTTAAGGCAACACCAAAACAAATAAACAAATAAACAAAACAAATAAAAGCATCAGTTTATTTAAATGACATGAAAATATTGATTCCAATAGTGATTTACCATGGTATTAAAATTTTATATTACAATATTTCTGAAAGGTGTACAGTATTTAAACATTTCACACTCTTCAGAAGTCACTCAGTGACGAGTTTTATTGGTTTTATCATTTTGAATCTGTTCTGCATCATCAGGTCATTGATTAATATTTGCAGCAGAGCTTTTGTTGTTGTTCTGAGATTCATCAGTGGCTTGTATCTTCTCATTCTTTGGAAAGCTTTTCTTTTTTGAAAGCATTCGATCCTTGTTTGTGTTATCTTTGGACCATACTATTAGGCCGATGTGTTGTATGAATATTGACACAATTGGGATCAGAGTGTAAGAAAATGATGATTGTTAGTAGCAGTTGTGTGATAGCAGTTCACTATCAAAGACTGTTGTCATAGATTGTATGTGACTGAATGAATGTTACTGAAAATTACCTGAAAACAAGACGGAGGATAAAAACAACATATTGAAACGGGTAAAGCATCCCTTTTTTAGACACTGTGTAAAGCCCTGAATAACATTTTCCAATCAGACCAGTCATGTCTAGCAGTATTTTCACCACCCCAATAATAACCTATCCAGATTTTTCCAAAGAAACGTGTTTTATCATCATCCAGACCTTTCTACACACATTTTTAGTCAGAAAAGTCAGAATGTACTGTTTTTGAAATATTTGCCTGATAAGAAAACAGCAGTTTCCAGTAAAGCTCCCTTTGGTCAACATCCAGGTTACAATCATTTATTAATAATCATCCGTATTTTGAAATTCAGTTTTTCTGTTCCAGAATGAAACATTGGTTGATTCTAAAACTTCTTCCTACACAAAACACAAAAATAACTAATTCACCAAAAACCATCCCACTTTTGTTCATTAAATGACATAAACATTAATCCCCATAAGGAATCCCTTTTTGAGTTCAGACTAACCCAGCTGCCTGTGTTTGTACAGTCCTGTGTGTCTTCAGTCAGAAGCAGACAAATGCAGTCTCCTTTACTGTCAGCTCTTTTGTTTTTCATCCTGTATCATGTTATTAAGCACAGTGGAATTGACCGCTAAACCAATGATGCATTCCCAATAACTGATTCATTTTAGCAGTGATTGAACACTTCAGACTGCTTTTGTTCTGCCATCTGTTGTCTAAAGTAGATATAAATTAATAGCACTTAAATTAAGTTATTATAATATTTAATATATATTTTCAAGATATCAAGATGTTCTTGCCTCTTAGTCCAGAGAAGGTGCTACAGGTTGCCTATGAAGTGCTGGAAGGCTTGGAGTTCATGAATAAACATTGCATGGTGCATCAGGCTTTGTCTCCCAACAATGTTCTCCTGGACTGTGAGGTATGTGAAAACATAGATGTTTATTAAGAAATCACTTTTTATTATATTTTATTTGATAAAATATGTCTAAACCTGTAATTATTGTTGCTCAAACATTTAATACTAAAACTCATAGCTTTAATTTAGGAGCTGTGATGTGCTTTCAGCTCACTGTTGGAATAAAATGTTCTTTAACAAATCAACAGGGTAAAGTGAAGCTGGCCGAATTCGGCCTGTATCACATGACCGACCACGGAGCAGATGTTGACTTTCCTATCGGGTATGTCATTCAATTATAATGTTTTCCATTTGTTTCCTGATCTAACATATTCCTCAGAATGAAACTAACTTGCTTTGGAGTCTATATAAGGGTACAGATAACATCTCGGCATCATTATAAAAGGGCAGAAAGTCAGGGTGAGCTTTAAATCTTGTGCGCCGTCTCTTTAAGATGCATCGTGGCCCTGAACCGAAGCGTCAGCCTTTCATGGAAAAAAAAGATCAATGGGTCGCGCTGTGCTCTTGTAATAAAGAAAGATGAGCTAACATTAGATGTGCATCATTGTGGCCCATCTTTGTTTTGATCAAAAGCAGATCCTGGATATCAAAGCGGCTTCCTTATGTGGTATTATAAATAAATGAGTGGCACAACTAGGAGCCCTCATGTTCTCAGAAGGCATGTCTTATAATATCCGGTTGTGATTTGGGTTTTGTGGGACATGTCTTTTGTAATCTGTCATCACAAGGACCACATCGGTACTCTGCAAGACCTTTCAAACACCCGTGTCTTCTGTTCCTCTGTGTTTCCGTATCCATCTTACCTGCCTCCAGAGGTTATTGCTCAAGGCTGTTTCTATACCAGTGACCCCTCGATCATTGAGGCCCCACTTCCTTCCGGGCCCAAAACAGACGTTTGGTGTCTCTTGGTGCTTCTGTTTGAACTCTGTGTGGTACGCTCTCAGAGTTTTCCAAGATTCTGCTTAACAAGGACTAAGCTGAATTTTACAATGCAAATCTTTGCTTTTGTTTTTCCAAGATACTGTATGAATAATTTATGGTGTTACTGTAAGTATATTGTATATGTTACTTTTAACAAAAACATATACCTTAGGCTTTACTTACAGGTTACATTTTATGCATAATTATCAAACAAAGACCAAGTAAAGTTTATAAATTCCCTTTCTCCACAAATAATCCAGTGGATGTAATTGTTGTTGATTGCAAAATGTCATGAAAGGTGATTAAAAAAAAAAATACTAATTTGCTTGAAGTACACTGAAACCTTTTGTAGCCTGAAAAGCACTGCATACTGAATGATTCTCTAAAAATAATACCAGAAATATTATACTCAGTCTAATTAAAAACATTTAATAAATAACATGACTTTCAAGATTCAAGATTTGTATATGTCATATGCATGTTATTATAATTAGAAATAATAAAATATCAATAGCTTTTTTCCCCATACATTTTTAATCAAATTTTCAAGGTCAGGTTTTAATTAACATTTTGAATTTGAATAAAAAATTTAATTGAGAATTTTTTAATTTCAATTTTTTTTATTTTTTAGATTTGATTAATGATTACTGATTAAAGTTGTTTTAGATATTTTAGAAACACTTTTATTTAAACTAAACAAAGATTTGTAAAGAATTTGAAAAAAAGTTAATTAACACTTATAACAGTAGAAATGATCTAATATGAACCTATATATATATATATATATATATATATATATATATATATATATATATATATATATATATATATATATATATATATTATTTTTTTTTGTGTATTTCTTATTTTTAATCCAATATATCAATACTTTTATTTCAACTTCATTTCAATTAACAAAATTGTTTTATTAGTTTTACTTTCGGTAACTGATGATATCTGTCCTAGGTCAGAAGAAATGTTAACTAGATAGTAAACAAACTTTAATGTTGGCTTGGGAAAGCCTATAGTCTCTCTTTAATAACAAGGAGTTCAAGGTCAAATCAGGATACAGCATTGCATATAATATCCTCTGTTGTATACTGCACTTTTGGCAAATGTAGTAGGTAGAAATTTTGCATACTGCAAAAATATGCTTTTTAAATGTGACCAAAGTGATTCTAACATTTACTATTTAGTGTCATGTGACTCGTGTTGTCCAATAGGGAAGGCAGATTCTACAGAACATTGATATTAGTGAGAGATTGAAGTTCATCATCACCTTAGGCAAGCTCGTATTTATGTGCACATCACAGTATGTCTGTTTTCTGTTGTAATGCCTCTCGCCATTGTAATACGTTATTGTCTCTGCAGGATGCATGGAGGACATAATCACTCTTCTTGGCGAGAAACACGGCTGCTTAGATACAATTAAGGTAAGTTTGCTCTTCTTAATGGATAGCCTTTCATCTATGTACTTTATGTTCCTTGCAAAGATGTTTGATTGTGTTTTCTTTTACTGTCAGACAGAAGAATACACAATCAGTGTCATGGTAGGAAGAGCTTTATCAGCTGATTCATCTCAAAGGAATTTGACTTTAAAAGGTTTACTTTGAAACCTCTCAGATAAACTCCTCTTAGCTTGACACTGAACTCTTCACTGGTCTTACGACTAACGTTTTCCAAATGTCCTCATAAATCTTCACTTTTCAGTGGGGTTAATAGCATGAATGACAGATAGTGCTGCTTTATCAGAGTTTGGCTGGGTTTGATGCTTTACTAATATTCTTGTCTCCATCTTTTTCCCAGGAGCTGCCTGAAAATGTGCAGGCTTTACTGAGGAAATGCCTGACGTTTCTCCCTTCAAAAAGGTTACCTACAGTATTTAGCCCTTTTTTCACATAAAAAAGAAACTCTCTCGTCTTCCAAAGCTTTTCATGCGGTCAAAAGGGACAATTTGTCATTGTCATTATGCCATGAAACGCCTCCTCATATTTAAAGTCCTTGTAGGAATGGGTGATAGAGTTATAAAATAAATATGATTTTTGATTGATATTCAATATATTGCATCTCTCTCTCTCTCTCTCTCACACACACACACACACAAATGATTTGTAGGGACTCTCCACAGGCGTAATGGTGTTTATAATGTACAAACTGTGTTTTTTATCACTCTACACCAACCCTACACCTAAACCTAGCCCTCAGAAAACATTGTGCATTTTTACGATCTCAAAAAAAAAAAAAAAAAAAAAACTAAATTTAGGTCCCCACGGAGACACATGTCCATATGAGTTGGTGTTGTATTCAGGTTTAAGTCCCTGCCAGTATAGAAAAACATGTAGGCACGTACAAACACACACACACACACACACACACACGTTTAATTAATTTCTTTGCATTTTTACATTGTTTTTTTTTTTTTTTTGCTTTTATTTGAGTTTTAATTTTAGTTGTTTAATTTGTATTTATTTTATTACAAGAATAAGTCTTTAAAATCAATTCAAACTAAAATAATCAATTTAAACTAAACTAAAATGAAAATTGTTTCTTTTTAACCACGTTTTGTATGTTTTATTTGATTTCAGCTAACATTTATTTTATTTCAAATAAGTTTGCTTTCACCTAATTGGATTATATTATATTATTGAAATGTGTTTACTTATTCATATTAATACTACTAATAAATAATTTGTACAGTGATTTTTTTTTCAGTTAACATTTTATTACAAATAACAACTTTTTATGTTTTCTTGTTAGTTTTAGTTAACTGTAATAATTAATTTATTTATTTCTTAAATATTTTTATAAATGGCCACTTCCACACAGATCTTTTAGATGTTTTTTTTTGTTTTGTTTTTTCAGAATGAAAGCCATTGAAAATCACATTAAATGAAATTATTTACTCATTCATATTAATACTTTTAATAATTATGAATCCATACAGCATGCAAGTAAACATAAAGGTCCAAACATACTTAATGATTAATAACAATGATCAGTGCTCATCTACAGCTTCCTGAGGACAATAGTGAACTCTGGAAAGGTCCCGTGCCTAGATCTCACACTGAAAAGTCCCAAAATGACTTTATTGACTATAAAAAAAAAGCTAATTCTAAAGCTCCTGTTAATGACTCACACACATCCCTGATCCCCACAGATCGCCAGCTTTACAGTCATTTTAACGATCGTTTCAGTCTTCAGCATCAGTCATCTGGTTTAAATAGCTGTTTGCATTCATGTAGCTTATTGCCACTGTCAAATGTGTTTGCTCTTCAGGTTCATTTTGGAGGATGGCGAGTCTTTTGGTCAAGGCCATGACAGAAGGTTCCCCCTTGATGACTCAACTGTGACTCTTTCTCTTAATTATTCTCTTTACATTTTTCAATAAAAATGTAACAGTGTTTGCTTATATAGGCCATTCATGTATAATAGTAAAAATTTAATTAAAAAAAATAAATATAACAAATAAAATATAATATATCTAATTATATAGGATTTTTCAGAATCTTAGTAACATTTTGTTTGATCAGTTATATTGTAGATAATATTGGATTTTTTTTTATTGTACATTTACAATTATCTTCAATATTTAGATGTATAATTAAGATTTAAGTTTATAATGAATAAATAAAAAAGATTCATAAAAATGTTATATTTAACAAAAATGAAAATGATCTACATATTTATCACAAAATGATATTTTTTGTATATACTAGTTGTGTTTAAATATGCTATATATACATACATAATAATTTATGTAAAAAGAAATGAACACAAATTAAACATTTGAAACATGCTTTAAAAGAAAGAAAAAAACATCTATTTCCAAATTTAGTTTTTGAAGTTGTGAAACATTTTGCAGCTAAATGGAGAATATTGGGCATGTGAGTTACATACTGAAACATTGCTGATCTCTCATTCTAGAGGCTGGAAGATGTTGCAGGAGAGACGTATTATCCGTTATTAGAAGATGAGTAAGAAATCATCTCTTATTGATGAACTCTCACTTTGTGTTATGGTGTGTTTGGCGGCAGTCAGTGTGTGTCTGATGCTGTGGAAATGTTCTGTGTCCCGCAGGCAATCCAGCCTGTCTCAGTCTAACAGCAGTAATGAACTGTCTGCCACCATCACACTGCCCCTCATTATCCGGGAGAGAGACACCCGCATTGTCCTCTTCCACAGACTGCTCAAGGTCCTTTACACACACAGTTTCTGGAAACGACCACATATTAATAGCTGATGAAATCACCTCATGATGGATGTCCACCCACAGAAAAAAAGGTTCATAAAGAGTCAAAATGATGTGCTGATTTCTGTCTAAACTGTTTTTTTTTCACAAAAAAAAAAAAAAAAAAAAAAAAAAAAAAAAAAAAAAAGGGGAAGTCGTGGCCTAATGGTTAGAGGGTTGGACTCCCAATCGAAGGGTTGTGGGTTCTAGTCTCGGGCCGGACGGAATTGTGGGTGGGGGGAGTGCATGAACAGTTCTCTCTCCACCTTCAATACCACGACTTAGGTGCCCTTGAGCAAGGCATCAAACCCCCAACTGCTCCCCGGGCGCCGCAGCATAAATGGCTGCCCACTGCTCCGGGTGTGTGCTCACAGTGTGTGTGTGTGTGTTCACTGCTCTGTGTGTGTGCATTTCGGATGGGTTAAATGCAGAGCACAAATTCTGAGTATGGGTCACCATACTTGGCTGAATGTCACTTCACTTTCACTTTCACTTTCACTAAAAATGGCAAAAGTTGTTTTTGAGGTTAGTTTTAGGATTTAGGTCATTAATATTGATTTATCTGTCTTTTTTTGTTGTTGTTGATTGGAGAACATTTGATGTTGAGTGATGTATTAATAGTATGTCAGATTAACAAATTTCATCAGCTCATAAAATTAGTTTTCAAACTGCTGTTACAGTAATCAATGTGTTTTTCATTTTTTTTCTAGGCGTACCCCTACAAGAAGAACCAGATCTGGAAGGAGGCGAGGGTTGATATTCCTCTTCTTCTGAGGGGTCGGGCCTGGGCAGCTTTATTAGGAGTTGAGGTATACATAATTACTGGATTTAAGGAATATATTGTATTTGTTCAGCAAAAGATGTTTTATGACCTTTTTAATAGGGAACTGTGGGTTGATTTTCTATAGAGTCAAATCTAAATGTTGACACATTTGCCAGCTATAAAGCATGCCTGGTGTTTTTGGTCATTAATGGACTATTGATTCATGTATTTGCGTGACGTTTGCAGTCAATCAAAATGCAATGCAATGCACATTTCACTTCAGCAGTGCAGTTATTTCATTCTTATATTAAATGTACCTTTTAGTGCAACACTCCTAGTTTTATTTCCCAGATTCAAATCACTTAATATACGCCCACAGAGGGATGTCCAATCAAAATACGATGGCATTGATAAGGACACGCCCATCCCCACTGATAGACAGGTGAGACTCTTTTTCATGTGGTTAATAGCCTTCACACTGATTGAGGTTATTGAAAAGCTAAATAATTCACCAGCCTGTTGAATTATTCACTTTGTTTGTGAAGTGCCTGTCTTCTCCTTCAAGCCTTGTTAAGATTTGACTATCCACTGATGAATATTTCAGATGATCCCAGAGCGAACAGCGCTGACGGAGACCTCCTCGCACACTTCGACACTCGTCATCCTGAGTTCATTGACGTCAGCAGATTTTATTCATTAGAAGCTGTAGCTGTTCGTTCAGCCTTGGTGATGGAGCACAATGCTTGGGTGGGGTTATGTGCACGGTTTCTCTTTCTGTCACTAGATGGCACCAGAGACTTTGTGTTTCTGTAGTACACTCACTATTTCATGAAGATAACAGATCAAATCAAATGCGCTCGATGATGTGATTTATTAATGTCTGTGTGGGTGAGTCTCACAAAACCTGTCAACAATACATCTGGGTCATTTTTCACCCTAAAAAATGAAGAAATCATGTTTTTCATAAATAAAACTTTTTTTATTTTTTTATTTTTCAGGACCGTTAAGGTGTTTTTATTATAGCATTTATTATAATTACAATTAAGCATATTTTCTACCAGAATTGTTTTCAGTTTTGATATTACCATCACTGTAATAGAGTCATTCATGCTTATTTCACGACAGATTATAATAAAATGGGTTATTAAATAAATGCAGCTACCAAATATTTTACAGTTTAAATAAAACACATCTTACTTTACATAAAGTACATTTTCTCCGATTCTTTTTTTTGCAATTCCCTTTATTCTGATTAATAATTTTCATTAATGTAACTCTGTGTTGATTTTCATAACTATCATTAGATGAAATACAACACATATTATCATGATGTAAAAATATAATTTAAATTATGTTTCTTTTTCTCTCTCCTTTTATTTCAGTTTTTTTCTCTCTTGTGATTCAAATAATGTCACAATGCACAATGCATTTTTTATGTAGGATGAAATATGACACAGTTGTGTTCTTGACAGCTTTTATGTGATTGTCCTGTGTATGTGCTCATTTGATGTTTTTGCTGTAGGCTTGGATTCACTTTGCACACCTTTTCTGAATTTCAACAATGAAGGTAATGTTTCTGGACAATTGTTCTGTATGTATTTATTTATTGACATTCTTCCTGATATTAGTGCCTCTAGCTCTAACTCAGTCTTGTTATTATTTTCCCTCTCAGCTCTTGCATATGCATGCATGTCGGCATTCACTCCCTAAATGGGACAATTTCTTCTTAAAGGACAACTTGCATGTCATACAAGGTAAGGTGATCCTTTTGTTCTACCATAAAGAATATAACTACCGTACTGGATTGGGAATATGCAATTTTCAGTGCAGGTAAAAAACAAAACAAAAAAGTACCCAGATTTTATCAATTTACAACATGCGTGATTTGCATGTGGCAGTTTGCATGTGGTTGCTGTTGTTGCAGCTGTTTCTTTAAAATCCTTTACGTGTTTATGGCTGTTACACTACAGTGATTACAGCCATAAACACTTCCAGGATTTCTGTAGCTCTGCTGTCAGCACTCCAGGAGCACAATTGCTTTGTTTCTCTGTCTGACTGAGCTTTGAGCGAAGTCATTGTCCTGCCATGGCTATAACGTGTTAAAAGTGTTTTTGGCCCGAGTACAAACACCTTATTCTTCACTTCTCCAGAATATCTGACCGTCTTCTCTCAGATGATTGCATTCCACGACCCCGAGCTGAGCAACCACCTGAAGGAGATTGGTTTCATACCCGATGTAAGTGTAAATATGTCAAAAACACATGAAATAACATCCAAATCAAATCAAATGGACATTGTTTACTTTGTTACGTCAATATTTTATTTCCGTGGCTTTAAGTCCATTCCTGTTAGCTTTGAGAGTTGTTTATATGTTAGTTTACTCCTTAAAGTCTTTCCAAATCAGGAACAGGAAATGTTGTGTCTGAAAAGTAATTGAGCAGTGTGTTACTCAGTATGCTAACTTCTTGTTGTATTGAAGAGGTTCGAAATTTGTTCAAATTCGCAATACGACATATGAGATAAGATAACAGTGACTCTTGTTTACGCAATAATGTGAGCGATGTTATTCATTTTTTATTTAGGTAATAGAAGAGAATATTAATAATTGTTATTTACATATGTATGTTTTATAAAATTTGAATATACAATAATTTCTGTGGGTCTTAAAATTATCTTAAAAGGTCTTAATTTGACCTTCCACAAATTAAGGCTTTAAAAGTCTTAAAATCATTAAATAATAAAAAAAAGAGAACTATATATATATCTATATCAGTATTTTGTCTTGTTTTCTAATACAATATCAAGATATTTACATGAGATGCAAAATGAAGATATAAAGTCTTGGGAAACTGAACACAATTAAATGAGTTTATGCTTAAAACGAGAACAAATACCTGGGGTATGAAAACGTGTTTTCCCTTTGAATTAAGTTGCATTATCTCAGCCCAACAGCAGATATTTGTCCTTTTTTCTTATGAGTTCAATTAATTTTGATCCACTTCTTATGTCATTTTGCATTTATCTTAATTTAAGAATCTTTGGAAAACAGTGCAAACATACCAAAGAAAAACATCACTTTTTTGCAGTGAGAAGTAAAAAGTAATGGAGATCAGTTGCAATACAACTCATTGTGTTTTCTACTGAGACATTTATATTTAGAGAACATATTGACCTGCTGTTCTCTTTTTAATTTATGACATTTCAATTATCTGTAATTGGTCTTAAAAAAATTCTTAAAGTTTAATATTATCAGATGTTGTCTGTAATGATGAATATTTATATCAGTAATAAATGTATTACATTTAATAATTCGATTTGTTTCTGTTTTTTTCTGGTTTGACTTGATTTTTTTTCATCTGTCCATCTATGCATTCACATCTTGTCACACGTCAGATCTGCTGGGGCTTGTGTCATTGATAAGGTGCTCACACACACACGCCGCGCGGCTGACCCTGAGATTTGATCGCTGGCCAAGTCTTCCTCAAGCACACACACACACACACACCGGAACATTCTGGGATTCACAAACGCTCCCTCTTTATTTATTCTTTTCAATGCTTAGATGATGTCTCTCTTCACTGATGTATAGGTGACCTCCACAGTCAGACAAAAAATATTCCACCCACAGCTCTGTGATTGAGGGTCCAAATAAATGATGAGTTGTGGGAATCAACACCGAATTGCTCTTTGATGCAAGAGGAGCGAGCCAGTGTTCCGTTCAGACGCTGCACAGCTGCTGTTATGGTTCGACCGCAAGAAAAGAAGCGTCATGGGAGGATGTAACCACTGCTGAACTGGAGTCTCTGAGCTGACCGTTATATACGTTTAACCCTGCCATGATTCCCAATGCATTTGATCTGTTTTCTTGTCAGCACAATCCCAAAGTCACTCTTTTAAGGGGTTGCATTAGAAGCATTATTCTCTTCAACATGGGCTAGAAAACAGCTACCCAGAATACCCTAGCAATCATCTCCGTTCACATTTTCTTCAGGAAATCTAGATTGTGTTTGTCCATCACCAGATGCTTTTGCACTGTTTGCTTGATGGCCGTTTCTCCCCCAGTTGTTGTCATTTTAATTTTCGCTGTAGTTGGGATCATATTTGATCTTGACTTGACTTATCTTGATATTATCAAACTGTCTTTGAGGCATGATGAATACATCTTGGCTGATGTTAGTCAAAGATTAGGCTCAGCTCAGTAAAGTCTGCATGAGCGCTATTACATTTGGCAGCACAAGGCCTGAAATTCACAGGAAAGTGACCTAGTTCTGTGTCCTGCTCCATGTTAGTATTCTGATCATGTTGGATTATGCTTTTATTTAGATTTCCTTCCTTTCGAAGCATTCATTGAATCGGCAATTATTTCCTGTGATGCAATCAAGGGCGACCTTCTTATTAATGCTTTCATCAGCGAGGATGCATTAAAATGAATAAAAGTGACAATAAAACATCTAAAATCGTACAAAAGATTTCAAATGAATGCTGTTCTTTTAAACCTTTCTATTCGGTTCCAGAAAAATATGAACTGTTTTTAACACTGATGATTACTAATAAAATGTTTTCTTGAGCCCTAAATCAGCATCTTAGACTGATTTCTGAAGAATCATGCTGAACGTTAGTTTATATTGTTTCTGGCACCATCTATATTAGGGGTCAGGATGTCATTGGACCTCGTCCCATCGTGCACAGCTCCTTGTTGCCTCTTTAATTCGACTCCTCCGGGGCCGTGCTGTCATGTTTAGCAGCGGTCAGTCTGTCTCGGTCAGAGATGGAGCTCTGTTTTGGCTAGACCGAAGCCTGTCTCGCGCTCGTCCTCTCATTTCTCCCTAAACCCCTCTTCATCCATCCGAGCAGGACCATGGGAAAGAGGCAGTGTTGGAACAGGTGGCTGTTCATTACACTCCCACACACGTCCTCTCGTTTCACAAGAGGGCTGTGGAGCAAAGGCCTGAATTACAAATACAAGTTTCCTATGATGAATTTAACAATCGCTGAGGTGTTTTATTGGGAACTATAAAAGGGACCGTGCTGTTAAGTCAAATTAATCACATTGTTGCTCATGTAAAAAATCGCTTTTGTGCAAGAATGAATGTTCTTTCTTTTCTGGTCCTTTCAGCTGTATGCGATCCCGTGGTTCCTTACAATGTTCACACGTAAGTATCAGCAACTCATTAAAAAAAGATGGATGGATTATACCTAATGCACTACAAATGCATTAATTAAAAGGATCTTACTATGAAGTGTTACCGTCCCTCTTCCTCCTAAAGTTGACTCGTTTCTTTTGTTCAGCTTTGTGGAATAAATCTTCTTCAAATTAAGGTTGCAAAAACAGTGTTAAGATGATCCAGTTGGTAAAACTATAGAAGGACACACAAAATTGGCAAAAATTATAGTGATTCAGACTGTAGTAATCTATGGCAATTCATTCGTCATTCAACTGTTCTGATTACATCTTACATCAAAATATGTTGATATAATAATATACATATAAGTCATAATATTAATAATGTGAAACTATACTTGTATAATTTAATTGAAAAAAGTAATATTATAAGAAGCTATGTTGTACTTTGGTGGTCACACAACAATAAACAATGTTTATTTATTTATTTATTTATTTATTTAAATGCAGAACAGATTAATTGCTTATCATTTATTATCACTTTTTTATATATAAATAATAACAATATATAATAATTTTTTTTGGAAACATGGATGGTTCCAGTTCTGGAATCTGAAAATGCACAACCTGAAATCAGACATTAGTCAATATGGCTTCAGTTATGATTCAGACGGCCTGTTGATATATTAATGCACAGCTGTTACAGTGCAGAGGCTGCAAAATACACTTACAGTACGTCATATTTTTTGGTCCCATTTCCTCTGCAGGTGTGTTCCCCCTGCACAAGATCTTCCACCTGTGGGACACTCTGCTTTTGGGAAACTCGTCTTCCCCCTTCTGCATCGGTGTAGCTATTCTACAGCAGCTGAGAGACCGTCTGCTGGCCAGTGGCTTCAACGAGTGCATACTGCTCTTCTCAGACCTGCCCTGTGAGAGTCACCAGTGCACACACACACACACACACACACACACACACAAAACATGTTTTCATTTATTCATTTATTCTTTTATACCATTTAATTTTTTCCAAGTCAAGTAAGTCCATCTGTAATGTTACTCGGTTTCGAGTTATACAGGGATTTAGTTTCTCATGACCATTTCTGACCCAACAAGCTGCTTCTGCTGTATCTTTAAGACTTCTATATGGAAATTATGTCTGTTATGGTAAGCTAACCTTTGCACGCCAGTATCATTCAGACTCTTATTCAACAGGCCAAGCTGTTGAATACTGAATAAGCATTGATATTTAAACATGGGTGGTTGTGTGCTTATGACAGTTTCTGAATTACTTACTAATTATTAGCATAAATTTGCATTGTGAATTAACATTTCTGCAAAGTACATTGTGCTCTTATTGTATTTGGAAAATCCCATTTTTGATTCCTTTAAAGGTCCATTGCCTGTTGTAAATAGAGTGATTATGAATGAAACATGAATGAACAAGCAGCCTTTTCCTTTTTTCTTTAATACGATTGAAATCTGCATGAAATGTTTTTTTGCATTCTCACAAAATTCCTAATCACGTGGATTCCTACACAGTTTCACAGGAATGATATGTGAATGATAAAAGTGTTATAAACTGTTTTGGGGAGTTTAAATAAAGCTGAAATAAAATGTTAATATTAGATGGAAAAGTTATGTTGTCCTCAGCCCTGGCAACTAACTGAAATAAATAAGTTAAAGTAACAGAATATCTAAAACTGAAATAATATATATATATATATATAGAGAGAGAGAGAGAGAGAGAGAGAGAGGCTAAATAGAAATAAAATATGAAAAATTACAAAGCACATAACGAAACGGACCACATGGGTTCTGAAATAACTGGATTTCACTCACAAAATTTGTGCATAGCAACAATTTGAGCAATTTAAGTATTTGCAAGAATTATAGAACTATGCAGAGCCGGTGCATTGTGGGTAAATCCACTGTACACTATTGAAACACTGAGTAAAGTGATAATATTTTTATTAATGTAATACAAATATTTATGAAAAAATACTTTAACACTTAAACTTCATTTATTTGTTGAGAAACGTAAAAGTAAAATAAAAGCTTATTGTATATTAAACATGGTTTTCAGGATATAAATAAAGCTGAAATAAAATGTAAACATTAATAAAAATGAAAAACAAAAATAAAAATGTTTTCTGTCCAACTAAATGAAATAAGTTGAAAAACTAGCATTACTAAAACTGAAATAAAAATATACATAGAAGCCAAATATAAATATTATACACACACACAAAAAAAAAAATCCTAATAAAATTAAAAATTAAAAAGCACATTACAAATCACATGAATTCCTATTGAAATGACTAGATTTCACCCACAAAATTTAACATTAACGATAATATGACCGCACATTTCTATAAAGAATAAGTACTAGAATTATGTTTACCAGGTGCATTGTGGGTAAATCAGCTGCATACTGTCAAAACGCTGATAAATACACTGGTGAGTCTGCTGCAGTTGCTGTGGACCCAGACTTGGTTCGGCACACCTCTGTCATAAAATGGGCTTTATTCCCGTAAGCTCCCTGACGCCGGGGCTCAGTTGGGACATGTTTGCGATGAGCTCAGGATAAGTTATGCGGCTTATGCCGTTCTTTCGGTGTGGTATGTTGGGAGAGGCAGCAGGCACCGCCGTGGCCTGACAAGTGGCGTTCTGGTCAGGACAGCTCTGCGTGTTTCCTCTGGCATCTGCTTGCCACTGTTCCCAGAGAGCCGCACGGCGCTGCTGAAGTGATGGACGATGATTGAGTCTAATGTGAGGGAATTAGCTGGCAGCATTCAGGGCTGCTGGAACGCTGATGCTGTGTACACTCAGTCACAATGCAGGGATTACTTCCCAAAATAATGTGGAAAATATCACGCCACTGCAGTTGAAAGCAGGACAATTTCTGAAACTTGTCACCATATCTTTCAGGCCAAAACACACTGGTGTAAACAAGGGTTAGGGTTTTAAAAAAAGCTTGTTTTGTGTGTGTGTGTGTGTGTGTGTGTGTGTGTGTGTGTGTGTGTGTGTGTGTGTGTGTGTGTGTGTGTGTGAGTGTGTGTGTGTGGGTGTTTGTGTGGGTGTGTGTGTGTGTGTGTGTGTGTGTGAAAAGGCTTTAAAAGAAGGCAGGAAAATGTTCTTAAATTTAAATGTTCTTATTCATATCTAATTAGATTAGTATTAGATATGCATGCTGGTCATATTTCCTGTTTTTCATACCAGCTATGATAATGCAATGATAAGAATAATAAATTATGAATTCAACTTGTCATATGTTGAAATATCATTGTCATAGCTCGAAAAAATGAAATGAAAAGTTGTTGCTTGTGTTCAGTTAAAGTAGTGTCAGAGATTCCTTTTGTTTCAGTTTTTGGTTCAACAGTTTCATTACAGGTGCAATATTATTTTCTTTGTACATGCTTTAAACATAAAAAAATTACAGTAGATTTGACATTTTTACAATGATATACACATGAGAAGACAATTCATCTTGGTGACTAAAACTACAATTATTAAAATATTAAAAATTTATTTCAGGAATTTAAATAAAGCTGAAATAAAATGAAAGCACATGAATGATGAAAAACAAAAATCAATCAATAATGCCTTCACAACTAACTGAAATTAGTTAAAGTACTAAATTATTAAAACTGAAATGAAAATATAAATGGAAGCTAAACAGAAATATTATAAAAAGGCAACAAAAGCACATGACAAAACTTAAAATAAATATTATATTAGTACATAATACTAGTCATATCAGTGGTGTGTGTATATATATAAAAATTATTCTAAAATACACTTTTTATTCTACTTAGGTGGCCAGCATGTCAAGATCACATGACCAGCTTATTCTTGCATTCAACCAATTTAATGATCTGAAACACCTGTTTGTTTGCAGCAATGGTCGCAAAGAGGTTAATTCTGTCATACTAGTGTTTGGGAAGATGAATATGAAACATAAACACTACTTACTGCACCTTTAAAGCTGAAGTGTGTAGCACCAATGGCACCAAATGAAGCTGTAAAATTAATAACTGTAGAAGACAGTCCTGTCCTAATTCTTTTATTGTAGCTTAAGGCAGTAGGGATGATAACAAAAAATTGCAAAAGAAAAGCAAAATTCTTTACAAATCAACTTTAACATCAGCAAAACCATTGCACCAGCAATCGCAGAGAAATCTGTAATAGATGTGGCAGCGATGTTCAACAGAAGCCCGTGAGACACACCATTACTCCGTCCTGTCAGGAGACAAACATCCAGCTGGAAGCAAAGCACCAATCACAAATCTGACTGCAAGTGGCTAATAAGCATCTGTCACTGGCAAGTCTGGTTTTACAGGACGATCTTGTGTCAGATATTGCTGAAAACTTGACATACGCAGGGAACTCCAGGGATGCTTCATGAGCTTTGATCAGTTCCTCAAGCCAGATTAACTAGAAGTGCTGTTTTCACATTGTCTAACTGTGTCAAATCCTGTTAGTCAGTGTTATATCATGTAAATCTATATGAATTATGGGGAATACACTGGGAAGGTGTTTTTTTTATTTTTTTATTTTTTATAATCCATTTTAAATGGACTAAATCAGCTCTGATATCCATCATCTATCATAAGTTGTTGCTGTTGGATATTTTCTTTTTAGAAAAAGGAGTGCTGTACATACTGTTAGATCACATATTTTATAATATTTGTTTTATTTTTGTACTGACATTTTATTACTTCCTCAGGCTAACACTGTCTCAATTTTTTGATTCTGCTCTTCTGTACAAAAAATACGAGAAGGGGAAAATCTTTTACAAAGCTAATTTAAAACTCATTTGTAAATACAAAAAAAAAAGTTTGAAAAAATATAATGAATGAATGAATGAAAATAACATTTAAAAAGTGTCAAATATTTTCCTTTTTTGTGCATATCTTTATTATTTTCACAAATATTTATTTTAGCATATATATATATATATATATATATATATATATATATGCTCTCCAGAGTTTGTGTTTCAACACCTGATTATATTCTTTCATTTAAACTCCACAAAAAAAATCATAATTAATTTTAAATCAGAAGCATCAAGAGGTTTCCAATAATTTCAGTTTGCATTTTTAACGTAACTTCATAGATGAAAAAAGGGATCATTATTGATCTGTTTGTAATACTTTCTATGCTATTAAGTACTTTGGTTTTACCATGATGTTTAAGCATGCTACCGTGTAGCAATGTTTTGGGATATATTATAGCATTACCTTTTTTGGGGGGATGTAATGTGGCATTATCATAATTTTCTGTAATGTTTCTTGGAGTGCCATGCTAAGATCATGGCATATATCTGTATTATACACTCTGCCACTATACGTGGTACAGCGTCTATGACTCTACCATGGTCCCGCCACAGAACTTTTGCAAGGCTCAGCTAGTTGTCAAGGTGGGATTTTGTGCTTCAGAGAAAGACTTTGTGAGAATTATTTACAAACATGTCACATTATTTCTCTCGGGGAAGTCTGCAACTGTAACCTGCGGTATTTCTGCATATGCACAGCATCAGTATTCACAAAACAGGGATTTTGTTTCAAAGCAAAACTTTTGACAGCTTACTGAATAGTAACATTATGCCGAGAAAACCCACAAATACACAAGCTCTCCAAGAATTAAAAGTTTCACTTTTGAAGCGGATGATGGGGCTTTTTCGTAAGTTGAACGGAGGTGAACTAGCGTCTCTTCTCTTGTCTGTCTGTAATTGTGACAGTGGTGTAATTAACACGGTGCCTGATGAACACAGATGAACATGCAGACTCTTATGTTTGAGAAGGTCACGGCTGTCATTTCTTTCACCACATGCTGTTTGAGTTGCGCTCCTGCCTCTAATGCATGCCTCAAATGCCTCGATTTGCCTCGCATGCAACTGTGCCTTCCTCTGCTGTTGCTGGATCTCCCTGGCAGGAGTCCATGATGTGGGCCGTTATCTGGAGATCGTTTTGCTTCGTTTGTCTCCAAATCGCTCATTTTAAATGGCTATTTCCTTGGCACAGAGGAGCGAGTGGCATTACACTTCTAAAATCCATTGGAAGGAGACTGGTGTATCCAAACTGGGTGCAGGTGGATGCCGCTGAGATTTAGGGATTTCATTTCCCTGTTCTTTTCGCTGGCAAGCCACATGAAAAGTCTGAGGAGTTGAGAGAGAAAACTCCTTTTATAGGTAAAATATTTTTCCTTGCTGCTTACCAGCTTCTTCTCGGTTTCCTACAGGCAAGCACTTTCAGACTCAAATTCCCACACTCTTCACTGTATTCGTGTAGTTTAATGGTGTTTTTAATGCTGTCACCATTCATTGTTATTGATTGGCAAAATTGGCCAGCACAGACTTCCACATTTCTCCTTTTGTCTCCCACCAAAAAAAGAGCTTTGGAAAGACATGGGGGTGAATAAATGATGACAGAATTTCTTTATTTCAATGATTATGAGTTCATTAATGTTGTATAAAGGTACTTGCCAGGGAGGAACAGCCCATTTATGATTATATTGCTTCCCCAAAATCTCATTTGACTCTGTACACTTTAAAGGGGATTATTCGTTTATGCCCAAGCCCTACTCCCATTCCATTAACATTTAGTAAGACATTTTTCTGTTGAGACTTTAAGCGCCATCATCACATTCCTGTGTCCTGGCGTGTTTGTTTGACCCACTTGTTGCTACAAGACTCTGTTTACTTTACACACTGTTAGCGCTAAATATAGAGTTGTTGAATCAGTGCCTTGTGCTGTAATTCCTGCTTCCTGTACACAAACGTCTCAACTTGTTAATAACATATTACCAATTTTTTGCAGACATGCACTGCAGACATCCTATTCAGTTTCGCAAAAGCAAGCTATATTTCATTGTGGAGGTGAATTTTCCTCCTCAGACTTATTATTACCCCATAAAGAGGTTTCAGCTAAACGCTGTCACCTTTTCTTTCCCCTCTCGTGTCTTTTGGAAAGTGTGGGCTGGAAAACGACGGCAGTGTTGAAATGTATTCTTGAGCCGATAGGTGTTAAATGGCCCAGGTTCACTCTCTTTGCACTTTGTCGTTATTTTGTAGACTCTGAATGGACATGCCAACATTAATCCGTTCTGTCAAGAGAAGCCATGAAGCTCTGGGTGGTGTTGTGTAAGCACTCGCCCAATATACGCTTTTAAAGGGCTTTACTGGTGTTACTGTCTAGAAAGTAGTGTGGCTGCTCTGTAGGAAATGATAGATAATTATAGGATATATATATATTTTTTTTTTTAATCAAATTTGGTGTATTATGGAACAAAGATTTAATATTTTCTTTCCCTCGACCATTCAAAAGTGAGCACATTTTTTAAATATAGTAATGCTTTTATTCAACAATAATGCATTAAATTGATCAAAAGTGATGAATATTTCTATTAAATAATTCTTTTTTTTAATCAAAGAATAAAAAATTTGTATAGTTTCCACAAAAATATGACAAATAAAAAAAAAATCATTGATAATGATAAGAAATACCATCCATTGAATGATGCTGAAAATTGCATCACAGGAATAAATATATTTTTTTAAATTACATAATTAAATTGTAATAATTTACTGTATTTTTATTTAATAAATTGCTGAATATATGCTCTCTCTCTCTCTCTCTCTCTCTCTCTCTCTCTCTATATATATATATATATGTGTGTGTGTGTGTGTGTGTGTGTGTGTGTGTGTGTACTGTATATATGCTAATAGTTGCTTCTATAAAAAAAAAAAAAGTGTAAAAAAAAATTGTGTACTGAACCCAATGTTTTAAACATTTTTTTTTCTTGTACCAATTTAAAAATTTAAACTTAACACATTTTTTACTCGACCAAGCAGACTTGGTCATGGCTCAATGCAGATGTAATTTCATAATATAAATTTCATCTGCTTGTTCATTGTGATGAAAGACTAACCACATGTTTCAGCTATTCACCACGTACAGTACCCTTCTAAAAAATGTACCATGAATAACAAATAAAATAAAATATCATAGCTACTACAGTTATTATGATTGCATGCATAATAATAAATGTCTTTTTCATACCCGTATAGGGCTGATTTCACTCCTCCAACCATATCAAATGACTTCAGGAGAATTTAGTAGTCTGTCATTTAGTTCTTATCCCCTTTTCTCACTGAATCCAGATGACTCCTTCATGCATGTACATTTCACGCCATCTGAAAGTCTGAATAACGTCTGCAACTAATACTGTGACGAAAGCCGTGTTTATAAAGATGGGATGTGGAATGCATAGCCAAATCTGTCTTTCTATCACATGTTGATTGTCTTGGCTACACTGGGAATACTGTGCTGGAAGGTGGTGTTGTTTCATGCAATGTGACTGAGTGTCTTTACTTATTCCTTCCGTGCCACTGTGTAGGGTTGGGATTCGAGAACAGTATGGATTGAATGTGGGTCGCACATGTGGGATGTCAAGGACCCCTGGTGCATGCACTGCTCTGTTTGATTGGGAGGATGTTATATTAGAGTTATGGCAGAGGTGATGAGGCTCTGTAATTATGATATGTGCATGTCTCGTACCTCCAGGTCCATCTGTCGTTCCTCATCTCCGCCTGTAGATTTGGGTCAGCGGAAGGCGGGACGGGGAGGTGATTGTTGGAGAAGAGGTGGATCATCTGTCACAGTCTCTAATGCACTGACTGATTGGTGCCTCATCTCTCATGCTGTTTGCTTTACTTCTCCTCTTCCTCTCTCTCTCTGTTCCAAAGCCTTGCTTGCCATCTTAACTGGAAAAGAGCCTCATATAAGTGACTGATCTGAAACACATCACATTGACAAACATAACATAAATAGCAGTTCTCACACAAAACATATGAGACTCGACTTACAATTGCATGCAAGTTCTAGGTGTAAAAATTCCAATTCAATTTTATATATATTTTTTTTTTATGAGAATATACAAATTGTGTCTGACATAACATGAACACTAAGATTAAATGGTATATGTAACATCTATAATGTTACAAAAGATTAATGTATGTATGTGTATATATATATATATATATATATATATATATATATATATATATATATATACACAAAAATATACATTTACACACATACACACACGTTTGTGTTTGTGAAAAGTGGGGACATCCCATAGACGTAATGGTTTTTATACTGTACAAACTGTATATTCTTTGGCCCTACACCAACCCTACACCTAACCCTAACCCTCACAGGAAACTTTGTGCATTTTTACTTTCTCAAAAAAAACTCATTCTGTATGATTTATAAGCGTTTTGAAAAATAGGGACATGGGTTATGTCCTCATACTGTAAGTCACCCTCTCCTTGAAATACCTGTGTCATGTCATTATACAGAGTTGTGTCGTGATATGTCACAAAAACAAGAGCACACACACACACACACACTTATGGGACCATATATGTGACGTTAAATGCTTTCTAAATAGATAGCAGCACACTTGATTTTTTTTTCTTATTAATTTTTTTAAGCAGTCCTTCTCTTTCTCTCTTGCCTTTATTATTTCAGAGGACAGTAATCACAGCCTCTCAGTGTAAATCCAGTGTTTACAATCCAGTTTTCAGATCATTTCCTCTCTCACAAAATGAAGCTGTAACACTCAGCATTAAATAGTAGGCCAAGCATGCCAAACCACTTCATTAGGGATACTGACAGGATTGAAAGCGAGTGAGATAGCGAGGAAAGGATTCCTGATTTGTTGATATCCATGTGAATCCCTGTTACTTTAATCTCCGGTTTAAGGCGCAGGGCTCGAGAGCTGGCTTTTGTATTTGAAAGAAGCAGTTGAGTCTCCTCTTCTTCTCTTTATCTGCTGCTGGGAGAGTGTGAATGAAGTGTTGATGTCTTCACTAGTTTGTTTCTGACTGAATGAAGCATTGGCAGGGAGTCCGTGTCTTTGGATCAGCTGGAGAGAGTTGCCAAGGTCCTCCCAGGTTAATTAGGAGGAACTTAGTCAGTCTGTGATGATTTAAATAGCTAATAACTCTTGCAAGCTCTAGATTCAGTAGCTTAAGATTTGCTTATCATAATCAAATTATTTTATGTAGGATAGTTTTCGCTAAGCTCATTCTAGTTTGAGGCTTACAACTAGGGATGAATCGGTAACAGTTTAACATACAAATCACGATACAGTTCAACGGTTAATATTATGTTTAATATTTTAGTAAACATTATAGCAGTATTTGATTACTGTGATTTGAAAATCTCACTATAATTTCTGTCCAACATTAAGCAAAGTTGGCAGCAATCTCACGCAGGTGCAGCATGCAATGTAGGTTTTGTTTTGCATGAATATATGGCGGAAGGCAGTGAAAGGCTTTACAGAGAAAAAATATATGTATTAAATTATGAATGAATTATATTCATGTAATTTCCCTCTGTAAAGCCTTTCGCCGCCCAACAAGAAAGGCAATGTGTCACGATATTACTGTTTTTACTGCGTTTTGTGATCATATAAAAGCCTTGGTAAGCATAAAAGACTCCTTTCAAAAACATTTTTAAAAATCTAAACAACTGGTGGTTTTGTAGTGACTTTTACTCTTCAGAATATCAAGACCTGACCAAGACAGACCTGCTAAGTGCCCTGAATCGCCCTTTGACCTCTGAGTGCCTCTGCTCCAGATTCAGTCATCTCAGAAAGAAGGTTTTCCTCATAACATTAAGATGCTACAGTAAAAGCATTTCAGAAGATTATTTAATGTGACCGAGCCTTATTGTGGAGAAGGGCCAACTAATAACCTGACATGTAAGAGTAAATGAGAAACTCTTCTTCTCTCTTCTATAACTGTTATGAGAGTAGCTGCTATTAAATATTTAAAGATAGAAATACTGAACAACAGAGTGGCCTTTATTACAGTAATCGCTTTCGACATCTTGCTGAGTTCCTTTTGCCCTCTTGGATTTTTAAAGATTGCTTTGTGCCGAAAGGTAAAGTCAGAGAGTATGAAGGATGGAGCCAATTACCCCACCGCTAATCAAACGATCCATGAAGGTTTCCGGTCAGAAGAGCCACTGATGATTTCAGCCGCCCACTGTTCATTTCCTAATGACATGCTTTAGCTCACTAGCAAACACTCCAGTGCCAAGGGAAATCGGAAAACCTTTAGTCGAAATATGAGAGGTTTTATTTCAAACTTGGAGGCATGTTCACAGTGAAACACTGAATTGAGAAATATTAATAATTATAATTAAACATAAGGGCTTCATATACTAAAGAACAAATTGGTGCTGCGGCACAACTAGGATAATAAGGATCAGACAACCACGACTTGATAAATCTAATAATCCAGCCAGTAAATTAAAAACTGTTCGCTTACTTTGCTTTGCCATATATCTCTTTTACAGGGTGTATTGTTATCATTAAATAACTGTTATTAACACTTTAGGTTTTATTTGTTAGAAAATGCATTTCTTAGCATTGATATGTCTGGTTATGTGTCATGAGGAGGTGAGATATATTTGGAGTCACACACTGAGAGCATCTATCTATCCCTTTACCTCTTTGTGTTCGGCTCTCTGTGTGAGATTCATCAGCGATCGGCCCAAGGCAGTGCTGAGCTTCACAAACACTCATGTTGACCTTATCTCGTTCATTTCTGACTGAACACTGCGTGATGTCCATAAAGGCACTGCTTCAGTGATATCTAGCTACGTCCGTATCTCAGAAATGCTCATGGTCTCACATGCCTTCGCACTCGCATAAACATTCTTAAACGCATTCTTACAGACCATAAGTCAAGGTGTAGAAGGTACATAACTGGATAGAAAGTGTCTGAAGTGTGATGTGACCTAAAGAAATGGTTCACCCAAAAATGAAAATTGGCTGAGCAAGTGATGTAATGCAAAATTCCTCCAAATATGAAACAAACTCATCTACATCTTGGATTGGCTGAGGGTGAGTACATTATACATTTTTTTTTTAGGAAATTAACATGTTTGGATGAAGTATTCCTTTAAGGGTTGAAGATTTGTTTGGTTACACAGTATCTTTGAAACACGGAGGTCTGTCCAAAATGTTTGTATTGTCATTCATCTCAGTGACAGTTATGAATTTAATCAAAGCGACTAACTAGTCTTTAGTGCATGTTTTGAAAATGTTTGTTGTTGATTTTAGACCCATTCTCCTATTTTATAAGAGTATTTAAGTTCTTACTTCTTTTCTATTTGGTCTACTATTTATTCATCTGTTGCCATGCATTTTTCTCCATGCAGAATCACTCATTCTTTCTCTAGCTGTGCTCCGGCTGGTAAATGGTGCGGTTAGGCCTGCTGTTAATTGTCATCTCCTGGTCATTAGAGCACCGTGTGTCTGCTGAACAAGTTTTCGGCTTTCTCTCTCTCTTTTTGTCGGGCATCTGACAGGCACCTCACTAAAGCCTGACTCCAACAAACTGAAACTTGCAGTCAAACCTTCTGTCAGCAGCTGTGTGTGTGTGTGTGTGTGTGTGTGTGTGTGTGTGTGTGCGATAGAGATGATGACACCAGTGGCTTCAGCTGATTTTGAGAAACATCATGTGCACATGACTGGATGAGTTTTTGAGCAACACTAAGTAGTTGTACATGGTGTCGCTCTGAAATTACTGTCATTTTGAATAAGTTGCCTTTTATGGTTTATTTGTGTAAACCATGATTTTTCAGGATTATTTGACAGTTCTAACAATTGTTAATTAAAGTCTGAGCCATTAAACAGTAATATCAGTCCATTTTGTAAAGAATCCACCTCCGTTATTTGGACTTTACTTGATGCTTTTAAAGGCCATTTATGGCTTGTTAAGTGAACAAGCTAGTTTACTCAATAACCAAAAAACAAGGTTCTCAATAACACGCCACTCTTAACATAAAGAGCCAAAAACCTCTGGGTAATCCTCTTTAAAACATTTATTTTAGGCTGTGTACACGGCCTTTGTGTCAGCCTGTTAATGATCGATGGTTGGAATGACAAAGTGCAAATGACTTCAGTGAACCAAACCAAAAATCTTGAAGTGGACGTGGGTTTTAGTCTCGAATATTGTTGTATTGGACATTTTGTTGTGGGTATTGGTATATTTTTGGCTTATTACTTGTTTTTAAATATAACATTCATTTATTTAAATTTTTTCAATTTAAGTTAATCATTTAATTTTATCTTTTATAATGTTATGCTTTCCATCACACATTACAGTATATACGGAGCCCATTTACTGTACTTGAAAATATATAGCTGCTATTATATTTTAGGATAATTGTCATAAGATAATCATCATATTTGTGGGTACTTGGCATTAAAAAGTATTTGATGCATATCAACAGAAATTTAATGTCAGTGCATGTGAGCTTTGACTGTTTTGCAAGCAACAAAATGCATGTTTTTTTATTTATTTTTTATTAGTAGTATATTTCAAGAGGGGGGAACTGAGCAGACTCTAAGTCGGTTTCATTCCTTAAGTTTTGGATCTGTGATATTATTCTGATTCCAGACTTTCTTTGAGACTCTCTTATTTGCGGCAGTTAAACACATCACCTGTTCCAAAGCAGATGTTGGATGGTAAAATGCCTCTCACGCATCACGGGGCACCATCAGACGACTGAATTGATGCCAGATCTCTATCCTTCATCATTTGTGATAGAAGATATCATACATCTTTTGACAGCGCCTGTCATGTAGATGTTAAGCCTTTCAAACACAAGCTTGTTTTCAGATTTGCAGTGGTAATCCTTTTCAGACCGCAAATACCCACTGGAATGTTTGCATGGATTCGATTATTTCTCCATTTTTAAAGCCAACTCCTTTCAGCTTTGAGAAGAAACATTTACCGCTTCGACTGATCAGACCAGCTCAGTGACTTTTGAATCTCTTGCCATTTTCTGAAACCACAGAGCATCCAAACAGGCAAGTTTATGGCCTATTGAAATGTCAGCACTCATAATAAAAGGTCAAGACTCTTGCCTGCATTTAAAATGTCTGAAGCTAGGGCACAAGGGCCTCCTTTAGGCAATGATGAGAATGCCAAGGGCCCTACGGATCTAATGCACTTTAATACGAGAATCCATTGGACATCAGCTGCCCTCCATTCCTCAAACTTACCTCCATTGCTAAGGTGACCTCATTGGTAATTGGCTGTACTCTTTGGGAGGCTGATACTCCGTGACTGATTGGACCGATTTCATGGGCTACTGAACATTGACATTTATGAGATATCCCCCCACCTCACTGCCCTTTCCTGTGCTGTTCCCCTTTGTTTCAGAGTCCTACACTGAGAACTGTGGAATTAATTGATAATGCACATTGTTATTAGTGTTTTTACTGTTTATGCAGTGTGGCTCGCTTAGATTGGTCATACTGTCCACCCCTATTTGGAATCCACTCGCTGTCTGCGGTTACTGTAGAAGAATTTCAGTGTTGAGGTGTAGAGAGGATGAACAGAATCAGTAATTGTTATCCACGCCTATTATGGCTATTAAATCGTTCCTTTCGGATAAAGATCTAATGTGCCTGTACCTGAAGTGCCAATTAGAGCTATGATATTGCTGTATTGCTTTTCAGTCGAGTGGGAGAAATGATATTTATGTGAGAATGAGTAGTTTTAATTTTGAGTTCAACTGGACCGCTGCTCTGTTAATCATTGGGATGTGGCACAGATAGAGACATTTCCAGACAGGTGGGCTCCTTGCATGTGGAAACTGGATGAAGCTAATTGCTCTAGCTGGATTGGGGGAAAAGTGTTCGATAATGGATTTAAGGTAGCAGGGACCTAGGACATTGACTGCAGTGGCAGGCTAGAAAAAGTGTGTCTTGATTTTGATTCGGCAAGTTTGTGCTCCCCATGTAGACTTAAGCAAAGATGCAAGTGGAAGGATTTCTGATAGCAGCTTGTGACAGATCTTCTGGCGGGTAACTGTGAATTAAGGAGCAGTATTTTGAATACCCTTGACGGGTCATGTGGCACATCCACATAGGCCGTGAGCTGTCACTTGAATAAAAACCAAGTAATTTTGCAGAACTTTGCAGAATCTGACTGACATCTAAACAATGTTTGCTCTGAATCTACATGTGGGTCGGGTAAATAATCACAGCCTCCATTGTTTGGGGAAAAATGTTTCATTACAAGTTGAGGTCAAGGAAAATGTTTTTTTTTTATTCTGGAGTTGTGTGTCATAATGCTGCAAGACTGTGAGATTGTTGTGATGTGTTCACTAAAAGCGAGCTGGTCATCTTTGCAGGCTTTTATTCACCTTGAAGTAACCACTGTGTTTGAGAGTCAGAAGCCATCTTGAGAGCAGCTCAGTCTTGACAGTTTGAGCTCGAGGTGTTGATTATTCATTCAGGTTGAGCTCTCAGAGGGATACGAGATCACAGAGGTGAAAGCAGATAGAGGCTTGAAAAGCAGCCCTGATTTTTGTCGACATGGCAGTGAAATAGAAAAGCCATGCATTTGGATGAGAGAATAAAGTGATCTGGTATAAATGGAGAATCGTATCGAACCAAGGACAGATCCTTGAGGGATACCAGTATTGTCAGGGTGCAGGTTGCAGGAGTTTAACATACTGTATGCATGCGTTTTTAATAAATGTACTCCATGACTCTTCACTGTTTTTCTTGCTTAACACTTACTGGCTAATGTTTACTTGTATTACGTACTTTCAACCCACTTATCACTTTCTTGCACTCTTTCTTTTCAAATACCTCTCAGTGGTGCAAAAATTTGCTGTTGTTTTACCACTTATTTTTTGCCCCCTCAGAGCCGCGAACCAGTCAAGCTGAGCGAGCTGAAAGCAGAAGTGTCTCCGAGAATCTCTGTGGAAGAACTCAGTGGACCAGCTTACATTATAAATCATGTCAAGAGGGCCAGGCCTGGGAAACCCAAGATTCTAGCAGTGGACATTCGGAGTCCATAGAATACTTACACGTACACACACACACACACACACACACATATATATTTGTGTGTTTTGGTAAGATTTTTTATATCTCTCATGCTCACCATGTCGGCATTTAAGTAGATACAAGAGAGCACAGAATCAGGATAAGAGCAGTCATAATAAATGTATACAAGGCTTTCAGATGAATTAAGCTGCCGCATAGTAAATATAATGTAAAAGCTGCAGGGCTGATATATGGACATAGATATTCATTGTCATTTCGTTCTGTATTCTGCACTATTTATGAACATTTCAATGTTTGATATGAATGCTAGACAAAGACCTTTCTGTTTTAATGCATATATAAAATCAGCATGAACATGATTAATGTGAGCATTTTTTCATCCCCTTGAGTTTTGTTAAATGTTTCAGAAAAGTTCAGCTCCAGATCATTTTTGTTGAATGATTGTAACTTTATCTATGGAGGAAGGCAGTTAAGAAGAGTTATTATTCAATTACATTATGCACTCTTTCTCTTTTCTCATCTCGTCTCATCTTTCACTTTGCTCACCTGCCGCGTTTCATTCAGCGCTTTTCTTGGAAACGCTGCTCTTGCATGCACTCATCCTGGTCATATTCAGTCGATGTCCCAGGGGACCATTCTTTCTGCTCCGTTCTTTATCTTGTCCTACACACTTTGTTCTCCGTCTCTTTTCTTTCACAGTGCCACAGTGGTTTTTGGATGGGGTTGGATGATTTCTACAAAGCTGTTGGATCTATGTGGAGTTTGTTCTGTAAATCCTGTGAACTTCACCTGACACAATTACAAACGGCCAGCTCAAAAGCTTACAAGAGATTGCGTGCTGCTTAGATGTCTTAGCAGAACATATGTACACCTAAGTACTGTACCTCTGGGTATGCAATTAATTCACCATAATACATACAGTAGAGCTGAACTTCGCCTTCACATTTTTAATCAGGGACAATCGAAAGCTTTTCCACATTGAAAAAAAAAAAAAAAACATAAAATAAACTAATAAGATTAGTCGTTCATTTTCTTTTCAGAGTTTTTATAGTTTTTCCTTATTTTAAGCATTAATCTATGATTTTTGAAGAACAAGGTTTTGTGCTTGAAAAAATGTATGCCTAAAACAAGAAAAATTTGAAAAGTGAATAATAAACCGGCTTCGAGATAAATCTTCCATAATTTTAATTTTCAAGTACATTTGTCTTGATTAAAGGATGCTTATATATGTTAATAATTCTCTGTTGCAGCCATACGTTTTTGGATTTAACCCTATGAACTGGGTTCACATTTGTATTTTCCATTGCTATTTTTTACACATTAAGTACACATTAAATTGATAAAAAGGAATGGCATTTGTAATGTTAAAAAATGAATGTAATGAATGCTGTTCTTTTGAGCTTAATACTCATCCAAGAATCCTGAAGAATATCACAGTTTACACAAAAATATTAATCAAAGTGTTTTCAATATTGATAATAATAAGAAATATTTTAAATCAGCATATTAGAATGATTTCTGAAGGATCATTTGACACTGAAGACTGAAGTAATGATGCTGAAAATTCAGATTTGCATGACAGGAATAAATGACATTTTAAACCATGTTAAAATAGAAAATATTATGGCAGTTATTTCACGATTAATGTTTTTTCCTGTAGTTTTGATCAAACAAATGCAGAAATATGGCCCTTGACCATACATGTGTATCTTCAGTCCTCTCTTTCATATTCAGATTTGTTACCTCAAAATGCATCTTTTCTTTATTGCATAAAAGTGGCAGGACATTCTGCATATCATCTTTTATGTTTCGTGTATATAAGAAAACCACACAGGTTTGGAATTAAAATAAGCGCAAATGATGCATTTTTACATTTTTAGGTGGACTATTTCTTTAAAATCATTTATTTGCATATGCATTGCTCCTGAAAGCTTGGGTTCTTTTAAGGGTGCCAGACTTTCACATTATATGTCATGTTACAAAGTACCTTTATCTTCCTCCACGGATACTAGGAGTTTTCAGTCCAGTACAATGTTGTAATGAAGAGATAGAAACAATTCAGACCAGAACATCCTGGCATGATGTTTCCATGCTGCAAGAGTTCAGGCTGTGCTAGAGGCGAAAGATGGCATTAATAAGACTACAGTAGGTAAGAGCATCAAATAAAGTTGCCACTGCAAGTACATACTTCACCTCACAGCTGTGTCTCTAGAGCCAAATGTGCTTATTTTTACAATTTCCCCTCCGGGATCAATAAAATTGATATTTTAGATAACTGCAGCATTTTGAACCTCATTGCTAACCAGCCCAGAGCATACAGGAACATATACAAATACACTCATCATTCACTTCTGCTGGCTGAAATGTTGCACCTTCAGAGGAACAACTCTATAAGACTAATCTGCTGCAAAGGTGTTTTTTCTTTTCTAACAGTAAAGGTAAATATATATGAATAAAGTATACTCATAAGAGAGAGAATGTGTGTGTGTGTGTGTGTGTGTGTGTGTGTGTGTATATATATATATATATATATATATATATATATATATATATATATATATAATTATATAAACATAATATTTAAATTTTAATATTATATAAAACTACTGCCACAATAATGGATTTACATCAGAAATTTCTTATTTCAAATATATGCGTGAGCAAGAATCACCTGGAGGTCACATGAGGCATTGAGGCTTGAATTCTTGGGACTGATGAAAAATGGGTTTCTTTATAAAAATTACAGTTGATTGTACCAAGGTTATAGCTGAACACTCTCAGAAAAACTCAAAGCTGCAAAACTTCAAAATGCAACATTTTACAGATGAAAAAAATAAAATAAAAAAATCTTGCAATGGGAGATGAATTGTTTCTGTGGGAGTTTCATTGATTCAGATCAAGGCTGTAAGAAAAGCAGTAAATGGGCCTAGTTTGTGCAAGGAAAATGCAGGCAAGAGCAAATTTGTGTGCATAGCATTATTGAATTGAACGTGATGATTTTACACAAGAACGCTTTTTGAACGATTTGCACAGCTGTTCTGCACGTTTCATGAATATGCCCCAGACTTTATTAGACAGAACAGTATTGTTCGAGCACAAAAGCAGTGTCCCAATGAAACAGCATCTGAAAAGATCAATTTGCATAATTAATATAACTGACTCAAAAACATGCTGATGAACAGCATTCAACTAAACTGTTACTTTATATAATGATTAATAATTCAAGAAATCATAATTTTCTAATTTAATAATATTATAAATGCATATTATAAATACATTACAAAAAAGACAAAGTGCTGTGCAGCCGTCATCACACGGAGTCGAATGAATAGGCAAATCATTTAACTGCAGCATCCGAACTGATTTACTAATTTAATTTGAAGAACTCCCCAGTTCTTCAAATAAGCGACAGGGTAGTTCTGGAGAGCTGCTTATTAATTATTGCCTCTGCTTGCTAAATTGTAAAGCTATGTGTGCAAAACAACATGACAAAAACAGCTATCGAAAAAGCTCTGAACTGTTGTCACGCTACTGAAAAAAAATAAAATAAATACAAGACATATATTTTACGTTCACACCTTTTAATGTCTGGAGACCTTTGCTTCACCTGAAAATTAAACCAAGCTCTTTCATATTCAACACGCAGTCTTAAAGGGTAACCATGGTTGTGGTGATCGTACAGAATGGCTGATACAGCCATTAATAAGTCAAATTCAGAACAGTTGATGGTTTGTATTTAACAATATACTTCAATAAAATAATCAAAACTTGGTTGTGTGATGTAAACATTGTCCTGCATCACTTATACGATGAAGAAATCACATATATATGCACCTACAAAGCATATTTGAAATATATTTATATATATATATATATATATATATACACATGTATGAATACATTTACAATAATACACCAAAAATAGTTCGTCACTCAGATTAGCTGGTTAACAAAGCACATAGGCCAAATTTAAATAGGTATTATGAAAAGACATCATCATCATCATCATCATCATCATTTAGGTGGCAAATAAACAGTTAAACTGGGCAACATGTGTTTACAATGGCTGGACGACGTCTGCTCGACAGTTCAACACAAATCCTTGAAGTGGGAGACAAATCTTACATCTACAAAATGAAAATATACAAAAAGTATATTTTCAGACTTCTGTCATTTTAGACATATCCAATAGAGTGCTGCAGTGATGATGTATTTTTGTGGGCCAGCCCTAACAAAACCCTTAGCATCACCCTGGTCCCCTCGACTGAAACCCCTTGCCTTTTGGATTACTGTAGAAAATAAGGTCTGTGACCAACTAAAGTTTGTGATTCTTACATGTTTTGTTCATCACCATAATCTTCCAGTCCAGTCCAGTCACCAGAAGTAAAAAGGTAAAGAAACTACACAAAGGTCATGTGATTTCAGCGTTACCACTGATAACACTTTTAGTCATTAAAAACATTGTTTTTGAAAGTCTGAGTTGGAGTAGTTTGTAAGAGCAGCATTATAAACACACTGAGGCTGTGAAAGCAACTGTTCAGCGTTATGATGTTTAATGTCCCTGACAACATCTATAGACCTATAGGCCTTTTTCAAGACAAGTAAAAGCTTTAAGTAAAGAAATAGTAATAATAATAATAAAAAGGGGGTTTTATGATATAATTTATGCCTTGGAATAAGAACCTGAAGTGCTAAAATACTCATTTAGATTTGGCCTACAAAAATATGTCATCCCTGCAGCACTTTATTAAGCTGGAACATGCACTTGTAGCCAGAGGAAGTGCACCATACTGTAACTGTACCAGGACTGACAGGAAGTCATGTCCCTTTCTGTACGGTGTGCGTCTTCCCAGAGTCCCGTGAGTAAAGCTGGCATTAAAAGTCTCTGTTAGGGGGGTTGTTGGTGTTAAAGTCTCCTCAGATTGTGCTCTTCCTGACAGGAACCTCGTTTGAGACTTATGTCGTCCAGCGCTATTTCACCCTTACGGCCTCTCCGCCGCTCGCCCTTCACAAGCACCTGTAATGGCATAAATCAAAAACACCAATGCTGGTTTCCAGCCGACCTGCTCTCAAACGGTAATGTGAGAGTTTTCAGTTTTGAGACTTACACTTTCTAGCCCATTGCCCCAAATGGTGATTTGCGTCGTCCTCCAGCCGTTTCCTCCCGTTCGACCCCAGACGGCGGGACTGTGCTGCCGTCCCTTCTGGACGAACACCTGCAGCATGCCCACGTGGTGCCCCGCCATGTTGTGTCTGAAGGCCAGGCACAGGTTCCCCTCGTTCCAGGGCATCTTCAGGGGGAGGATCAGCTGAGCGCCACGCCCACCTCTCTTCTCTCCGCCCTCTGAGATCGTTAGGTACCGCCCACCTGCCACAGACAAGGGCAAATATAAAGGATGAATTTATCCAGTAAACAGGAAATGACATCACAAAAAGGGTCTCTGTAGACCCTCAATGAGTCTCTTAAATATATAAATTGTACCTTGATGTTTAAAAATATTTTGTTTTCAAATAATTAAAAAGTGTATTTGACATTTTTGTACTTCATATCAAATGTTCACCACACTTGACCTTTCTAGATTCATCAAATGAAAATGTCGTGAAAACATTAAGTTTTTTTTTTAAGGAAGGTATGAGTGAAAACATTATGAAACATGAATATAAAGACTGAATGGCACCTGCAGCTTTTTCATTATTTTTTATTTTTATCATCAGAGACTTTATCTTACTTGTCATTGACCTGATAAAATGTATAAAAAATGTAAATAAAATAATATAAAAATGCAAACTGTTGGGTACCTAAAGGATCTGCGGTGGTCTCCCAGTGAAGGTCTCCCTCTCTGCGCTGGATCCATCCACAGAGACCGTGGTCAAAAGAGCAGCTCAGATGTCCAGTGTCTGTGGAAGATCACACAATTGCTCAAACATTCAGTTGACAAGAAATAGATGCAATTTTAGGAATGACTTTGAACTACGAAAAAACTATTTTATCATGAAACTGGTTTTCAATATGAACATTCACAATTAGTTTAGGACATTATTATTAATATTTTTTCTTTCTTATCATTCAGAATAACTGAGGCAGAAAACAATTGATGAATTGTTATTTTAAGGAGGGATTCAAATGAACATTAAAAATGACAAGAATGGTTGTCAATAAAACATAAAGCATTTATTTGTTCAGTGTAAATTACTCAAACTGTAGAATGTAGGTTACACAAAATATGGGGTACTTACAGAAACATTATGATATGAATAATTTATAATAAATAATAATAATAACAACAATGATAATACTAGTGATAATATTAAATGCAACAGTTTTTAGATTTTTTCTTTCATTAAATTTAATTCATTTGACTTTTATGGAATAAAGAATATTCTGTAACACTTCACAATTACTATGATTAAATAATGCTTTAGAATATTTTTTCAATGTTATATCATGGTAACTAATGTAGTTAACCAAGGTTAAGTACGGAAGTTTTCTGTAAAGTGTTAAAAAACGTAAAGTTTTCAAAATTTCCACAAATGTATTGATTTTTTTGTTTGCTTATTTGTTCATTTATTTATTAATTCATTCTGAAAGCAATGTACACTCGCAGAAAAAAAGTATAAAAGGAAATAAATACACAGTCAAAATTATTGTGATATCAGAAATAAAAAAATCACATTGGTTTCCAATCAATGGCCTGGTATCAATGCTATGCAGGTTGCCCTCAAAACTGGTAGCTAACAGAATAAAGCATGTGGCTGGTGGCGGGTGTTAATTTCACACCCTGTTTGCAAACAATCAAAATACTGGTTAAGGCTCTAAGCTGGTATTCCCAACATTACGGGTTTAATTCAAGAATCCCATTGACTCTTTTATCATCATGGCCCTGAGCAACACACTGAACAGATTGCTCCAGGGGAACTGCCATTGCAAGCCGCGTAAGTGAAACTGCTAAATGAAAAGTAACTCAGAAGTGTGCTATTCCTGAATTTCCCACAGGGATCAGCGAAGCGTGGATTATTTTCATGAAGGCCAATGAAAACTGTTCACCTCATACCACTGAGCCAATTCATCATATGACAAGATGCCTGTGAGGTAAATAACATTACAAATATACAGTCTCACTGTGTCCCCATACAGTACAGTATGTCTGTCTCTACATAACTACAGACTGCAGCAATTATCAAACACTCCAAACTTTCAGCAAAAATAAAAGCAGCCGTCTCTTACCCGGGGCATCCTTCAGCTCCTCTTCTGTGTTGCCCAGTTCAACGTCTAAATCGATACCCAGCACATTGTTCTGCCCATGATTTCGTGGTACTAGAAGGGAGAAAAGAAAACCGATAGTTTAGACTATAATGAATCCCAGCCATGAGTAGGCAATTCATCTTTTTGGACTTTATGGAGGATTGGTGACAAGTGAGAGTGTGTACATCAAATATATGGTTGGATAACCAGAATGAAGTCAAGCCTTGTGATTAGTGTTCCTGTAGCTCAATTGGTAGAGCACTGCGTTATCAAGCGCAAGGTTGTGGGTTCGATTCCCGGGAACACATGATAGATAAAAATTGATAACCTGAATGCACTAAGTAGCTCTGCTAAATGCATAAATTTAATTTTAATTTAGTCAATTGATTATCCCTCATGCCTTTGCTTGTGAAAGCACTGTGCAGCCTGTTCTCGAACCTAATAAGAACATGTAGAAAACCAACTTCATGCAGGTGTTCATGTTGGGGCTATACAACTTTGACATGCTTGTTATTGTTTTTAATTGATTAAGGAGATATAATTATGCTTCATCCCTATGAGTCTATTTGACTTATTTCCCCACTGTTATTTTCAGAGGCATCATTATTTATTAGGCCTATTTGAGCCCTGGAAGGCAGTGCAGGATAACTGATTTATGACCTGAGGTAGGGCCGACTGGTAATGTAATCTGTCTAGGTGTCTTCTGTTTTCATTAGGTGCTGTCATCTGGATAGGAGGCTTTGGGGTGCAATTTGCTTCCCTGAAAAATCTGCCTTGTGGGAAACCCAAGATATGCGCAAAAAAAAAAAAAAGTGTATGAATATGAAGGAAACAACATAGTCCTGTGGGCCTGGAAATTGTTTTCTTGGATAGCCTTCATGGCCCAGTCCCGAATTATGCAGTCAGCGGTTCTCATCTGAATTCACACATTGGTTACAAAATGGAACATGGACTGTTGCATAGAATAGTGCGAGCTCAGCAAAGAGGCACTTGGGAGTATGCTTCTGAATCATAAATTGATATGGGACAGCCTATGATATTATAGACTTCACAGAGAAGCATGTGTAGAGGTCGTAAGATTACATCATAAGACATCAAGTGAACGAAAGGGCTTTAAAGCAAGTGAGTTGGCAGCTATTTCCTAAGGGAAAACTCCTGAAATTAAAGGTTTGTTCAGTTTTCTTTCAATAACAAGGCAAATCAGCAGTAATATCTGATAGAAATTGCATGGTTTTGCTTCTCTGGCTCAGTTCAGGCTCAAAAGACTTTCAGGTTGCTTCAACAAATGTAGGGGTGACCATTCTTGCTCCTAGAGGTCCACTGTCCTGTAGAGTTTATCTCAAATCCTAGCTGTACTTGAATCAAGGTAATCAAGGTCTTCAGACCCAGGCAGGTACTGTATGTTGGGATACGCTGAAGCTAAACTCTTCAAGTTGTTGGCCTTCCAGGACTAGGACTGGACACCTCTGGTCTAATGAAGTCCTGGACCAGCTAATCATGTTCCTCAGGATCTAGTAATGTCCAGAATTACTAGAAAGATCCAAGTTATTTAGAGAAGCTCAGAGCAAATCTCTGCAGGACACTGGCCCTCCAGGAGCGAGACTGGACATTAGTACATGCACATTCAACAATAGAGCTGCGCTCACATTTACTGCTGTTTATCCACTTATTTCTATAAGAATCAAAGTGATAAGAAATGTTGTGTGAGACCCATAGATTTACCCATGCAGATTTGACAAAGGCTCAAGTTCATCACGTTCTTGTTTTGAAAGTTACTTCTGGGTAAGACACCCAAATTCCATTAATTTGACACTTTAAGGCAGGGGCATTGTAACTGAATCTGAATAATACTCAAGCAGATTAACTTACTGTGAACGTCCCCTCTTTGTTTCTGGGTAATGTCTTTGATACTGTTATCAACCGGCGTCACAAACGGGATGAAAGGTCTGCGTGTTGGGATAAAGGGAACCAGCGCTGTAACCACCGGTGCTTTTGTGGTAGGTTGCTGGCGGGATGGGACTACAGTTTTGGTTGTCACCACCACAGGGGGTTTACGTGTCGGGATGAGAGGCCTTCGGGTGGTGGTCACTGGGACTCTTGCTGGAGGGGTGATTTTTTGGGTTGGAAGAGGTATGGTGGTGGTGGTTGTTGTAGGTGCGATCCGTTTGGCCGTCACTGGTGGTCCGATTGTTGTGGTGGTCCTCCTTTGGTCTGAGTCTGGAATTTTATTGCCCCCTTTATTATTGTTGCTCGGTGTGGTCTTTCCAGGTCGCGGCGGGTCAATTACCACCTTTGGGATAGCTGAAGGGAGAGCAAACAGGATTCGTGGTTTAATATGAAGTCAACATGAAATCAAAAACAAATCTTTTTTCTCGTTGCACAGATTTAAACCTGGCCTAGCTGGCATTCAGAGGGTTTAACCCTTAAAGACCTAGAACTATTGTGGACTCGCCTTTATTTTTTTTTCATTAAGTTGATTTCCAAAATGTATTTTTAACACATAAATAAAAAAATCACATATTTGTAAAGACCAGAAATTCAATTTTCCCCCTTTTTTGTGTTGTTTATTTGAGTTACTCTAGCAATGCAATTCATCATTATTATCTCTAATATAAATTATAATCAGAAAACGACCATTCATTTTAACATTATGAAGTTAGAAGTTAGGTTCCCGTAAAATAAATTCACCATTCATTTTAGAGGAAAATAAAAAGGATGGTTTCAGCTCATGTGTACAATGAATGCACGAAAGCCATCCATCACATTTGACATGAATACCAGAAGTGTAAACCCTCGTGCTTGTGTCATCCTTAAGGAGGAAACACTAAAGAATGAATGTGACAATGCTATCTCAGGTTGCACAGGAGCTTTGATATACGATTCCCAAAATGCCAGTAATTCAACCCTTTCACTTCAGAGTTACACCTGGATGAAAGTTTCAAGACCAGATGCTGAGGAGGGATGTGTAGCCTCATCGTTCTAACATTGATTAAATCAGATGTCAGACTCACAAAAACTGTATTTTTGTCCAATTAACAAATAATAACAAGATCAAAAAGACTGCAGCGGGGTAGGCATAACACTACAGTGGTGTAAAAGCAGCAGAGAGTGCACAGTTGTGATGTTATGTGATGCTCACGGTGAGCCTCTCTTTGTTCTCGAAGATTAAAAACATGGCAGCTATCAGCCTCAGGTCACTCCTGACAAAAGTCACAGCAGACAAAAGAATTCCAGACAGAGAATTTCTTTCATTAGATCTGAAGTATTACAACAACAACAAATTCCTTCAGCCATATACTAATAAACTTTGAATTAATCAAATTATTGCCAGCCATTTTTTTTATTTCATTTATTTTTTTTTTTTATAAACCATACCCAGACATGTCATTTCTCTGTTTTGAATGGTTGATCATTTCAGACAGTAGAGCATATAAATAAATGAAATAGAAAACTAATAGATATTGATGTAGATTAGCACTAATGTTATTATTATTATTTATGAAATATGCAGCAAGGGTGCATTAACCTGATGAAAAATGACAGTAAAAACGTTGATTTACAATAAATTTCTATTTCAAATAGATGCTGTTCCTTTGAACTTTCTATTTATCAAAGAAAAAAATTATTTTCACACACACACACGCACACACACACATTTATTTTTAATTAATTAATTAATTAAGCAGCAAATCATCATATTGAAATGATCATGTGACATTAGGGAAATTCAGCTTTGCCATCACAGAAATTAATTACATTGTAAAATATATTTAATGGAAAACAGTCATTTTAAATAGAAAAAATATGACACAATATTACTTTTATTGCTGTATTTTTTTTATTAAATGAATACTGCCTTGGTGCACATGAGACCAATAAATAAATAATTAAATAAATATATATTTCAGTCAGGAATCTGACTCCACCACTCATGGATATTGTCCTTCCTGTCATTCAGCCACTATTCGCTCTGTTGGTATGATGCTGTCAAGCTGAAAGCTGAACACCTATGTTCAACTTCCTTGCTGAGTGGCTTTTCCTCAAGATTTTGCACCATCCATCTTGTTTTCTGTACTGACAAGTGCACCAATCCAAAGAAAAGGGGAAACATTCTACAAAGAGGACACATTTAGCATGGTGCTCCAACAAGACCTCACAGGTGACCAGGATAAACTTTTTAACTAATAGATATCAACATACTTCCCAAGTTGATTTATCAAAGTGCATTAAGACAATTGATTTTCAAATAAAAGTTTACTGAAATGTTATGTTTAAATAAGCAAATAATGCATTATCTAATGAAATACGCTCTCATTTGCATCCATTTCTTGGACAAAGCCAGGTTCAAAATGATTGATTTGTTGTTGACACATTTGAAATCTTAGGTGCAAAAGTGTAATTAACTTAATTTAAGTATGTATTTTGGATATCTTCTTTCCACTAGTCTGCAAGAAGTTGTGAAAGCAAATCTAAAAATTGCCCAATGCATGAAAAAGCAGCAGTTTTGCCTGTAGTGTTTTGCCTTAAGAAGCAGTGGTTTGCAACTAGATTGTGTCATTACTTTGTTGCTACCCTCCCTTTTAAGTCAGATCAGTCTTTTGAACAAAAAGGCCTGTGGCTCCTTCAGAGTCCATCAATCTTCTGGCAGCGTCTGTGATCAGCCTTTTGCTTGGTTATCTCCTTTCCAGCGACGACTGTATGCCTTCCACCTCCTAATGATAACCTTGTGCTTGAAAGGCTTAATACTAATGACTCCTGACTTAAGCCTTTCCAAACCTTTATCTTGAAGTGCTTCTGAAAGCACCGTTCCGCCTTATTTTACTTTACCAAGCTGATTTTAATCTAAATTAATCAAAATCACCGCAACTGAGAACAGATGGGGACCAATTAAATTGTTGCCTGAGCTGTAATGTGATTAGTTTATGCATGGAGTGTGTTCATTTATCCAAATAAATTATTTGTATTGTTGTGATATCATTTTAATTCTCAGGTTGGATTTCCGTATATCCACTGTAGCATTGCAGATTGTTCATAAATAAATAAAAATTTCCTCAAAGAATCTTTCAGTGATCTTAAAACACTTTTTGTTTTCTTAGTCTGAAGAACATTTGAATAACCTAAAGAACCATTTTCCAGTTTAAATAACCTTTTGTTTCATGGATGTTAAGGATTCTTCACGGAACCATAGAGGCAATAAAAAACCTTTACTTTTAAGAGTGTAGCGAGCTCTTAAGATGCAATCGCAGTAATTCTTTGGTTTGCATACTTACGTTTGCAGTCGTAGCCCACACCTCTGTATCCATCCTTACACTTGCATTTGTATGAACCAGGTGTGTTATAGCAGGTAGCGTATGGACCACACTGGTGATGATTTGAAGAGCATTCATTCACATCTAAAAAATCATTCAGACAGAAAAGATCAGCTCTTTGAGATCAGACAGATTTCAAAATAAAAGTCATAGTCTCTCTTCTAAAACCTACAATAGCATTCAAAAGTTTGGGGTTAGCAAGATTATTTTGTTTTCAATGGAGTCTCTTATTCTCACCGAGGTGGCATTTATCTGATCAAAAATGGAACAAAAAGTAATGTTGTGAGAAATTATTATGTGAAAGGAATGCCAATGGTATTTACCGCCTGAATTTCACAATAACATTTTCAGAATTTGAACACTTATGAGACGAACTGCAAAAAAAAAGAAGCTTATTGGAATTTGTGGATGAGTAGAATTGAGTTCACGCAACAACTGAAAACAGCGTAGCCTAAAACATCAATCGTGGGATTTAACCGGTGACCGTTAATCAAAATGACGATGGATTCAAATCAAGAAGTCGATGTTGCTAAACCACCACTAGCATCCACACATCTGATATATTTCCCCGTTGTAGTTTATCCACATTGTGTGCATGAAATAGACACCGACTCACTCAAAATGCACCAATGGACAAGCGAATAATTAAACATGACTGTTTTATTTGTGTATATATTGGTTGAGAAAAGCTCTTTTGATGATCTAAAACAAGATATTACAATAATGTTCCATTTTTCTCAGTGCATTATGGGAATGTTTTGTTTGTGAAGGATACATGCAATAATTTCTTACAGCTAGCCAATGCAATGCATTTTTACACTGCTCACTTTTTGAAAGCAAACCTATGAGACCTGAAAATGCCTCGTACAGGCAACTCCCTCAGTTTTGGAACAGATCGATCTTGTTACCCATTTATAAAACTGAATGTTGTTAAAAACAACTGGCAGTAGGCCTGTATTATTTAAAACCTGGACTTGGCACAAAATGTCTGCGGTTGGCAGAAATGTGAGTTAGGTTTTCTGAATCCTAAAGTATTTTAGAGTCCTCAAATCAAAAAAGTCTAGTAATTCACATAGTTTGAAAGGTTTCTGGCTGTCAATGAATGTAATGACACACTCATCCTCTGTATTGACTCAAATCCGCTCACCTGTACACTGATATTTCCCGTTGATGTACTGCAGGTCAAAGCCATCATGGCACTTGCAGATGTAACTCCCAAATGTGTTGATGCACTTACGGAAACGTGGACAAACCGCTTGGCCTGTGGCGCATTCATCCACATCTGCAAAACAAACATTTCTCCACTCTATTACAAGCTCCTCTGGTTCTTGACGTTTTCCAGTCAAATTCAATACTACTGTTATTCACGATCTATGAACGTATATGTTGCATAATGCTGTCAGGATTCATTTCTGAGATGTTTACTGGCTCTTTGCACATTATTATTCCTTACATACTTTGATATTTTGTGTTGGCATATGCTGCATTTACTGTTTAGCTTAATTGCGATATGCATCAAGCGGAGAGTGAATGCTCTGCAGGAATCTGAGAGCAGCGTGCAGCAAACTCGACACTTAAGTGTGCATGTGCAGACATCCATCTAACACAAGCTGCCCTCCTCGGAGCAATAAAAGTCCTCTGCCGAAATACCTGAAGACTTGAACACCTGTGCTGAGAAACATTAAGATGGTCAGTCTCTGATTGATGGTCCACTTTCAGAAAACTCACACTGTTTTCTACAGTCCCTTCCTCATAGCCTCCAGATAAAAGGCAGAAAGGTGGGAAAAATGTAAAGAGTGGGGCCTGACAAATGTGTGTGCCACAGGTTAACGGAATCAGTTTGTTGCATTCCATTTGTGATTTAGTGAACTGTGTGGTTGAGATGTGATTCTTAAACATGTTTATGTAGGATGTGGTCTCTGAGACTATGGCATGCCATTAAAGCAGTCATTAACGAATGCCACAATGAAATTTCCAAGCACTTAAAGCATAATTACCGCATCAAAAAGAAAGAAGCACAGCTCTGTTGTCAAGGAGGATCTGTGGCAGATGCGCAGCCGTAAATGAAAGTGACTATGTTTTGTTATACTTGGTAATTGTAATATTTTGTCATCTTCTCTGACAACCAAAAAAAAAAAATAAAAAAAAAAAAAATTACAATTCAAGATATTGCAGTTCAACATAGACCATTACATTTTATCAGTTTGTTCCTTCCCTGGAAATCTCTAGCATTATATACTGCATATATTTAAATCTGTCATTAAAAGCATTAAAAAATTTAATATATAAGAATTTAATTATTATTAATGTTTTATTAAGTATTATATATCATTATATAGTCACACATAATGATTATATAAAATACATAATATAAATAGTAATATATATATAATTATATTAAATCTAAACCTTTAAATAAATGAAATAAAAATATACCTTTAAATAAATAAATAAATATGTAATATATAATATTTTATATTAGTATTATTATTTATAATATTTATTTACTTTTTTTTGTTCTTAATGAATGCCATTGCTAGTGTCTGTTAACAGTTGGGGGACTGAAAATGAAATATTAATAATAATAAATAAATAAATATTTTAACAAAATACAAACAAATACATACATACACACACACTTATAAATTATTAATTTATAAATAATATAATATATATTAAATTTATATATCATTTACCAATAAAATATATTAAGCCTACAGGTATATGCTATTCATAAAATGACACTTTATATTGACAGCAAATTATTGGCTATTTTAATGACAGGTTTAAATACATTGTTATTCTGAAATGGGGGAAAGATTTTCCAACAAAATAACAATGAACTTTATTTGTAAAACTCAAGGAAACTTCGACTCCCTTATAAAGCTGTAAGTAAAGCAGTGAACTGTGATCAGCTCCTGCAGAAAAGCATTACCCATGAACACATACCCACACAGGTCCTGCCATCTGGAGCCAGCTGTAGACCCGGAGAAGGGCACTGGCAGCGAACCTCTCCCTTCATCACCTCACAGCCGTACTGACAGTTCGCCATGCTGCATGTCCGGGCATCTGACAGAAACATACACACACCAGACTTAGCACTTATCATACAATCACATATTTCTACCACTTTCCGCACAACACAGAACCGCTTACTGTAAGTATAAAAGACGTACAAGAAAAACTAAATGCGCCGACAGATGTTCCATATATAAGCAGCCAGGCATAAGAGAACAGACAAAAGATGAATAGCCATTAAATGGGTGCAAGGCCACAGTTCAGAAAAGGCAACACACTTTTCCACATTTAGCTTCATGGCCTTGAAGGAAATGGGCAGTGAAGCAGATAACCTTGTGTTATTAGATTGTGCAGTGATCTATTAGCCCTGCGGAGAAACACCACTCCACATTCTCAACTAGAGTCGAGGGGGTCGTCCCAGTACAACCCATTTACCATGAGACAGTCAGGGAAAAACACTCTTCACCATTCCTGTGAATAAAATAAAACTCAGTTATTCCCCAAAGTCTTGAAGGAAATAAAATGAGAAGGGGATAGATAGATGGATGTTGCAAAATCTCTTTATTCCTGTGCACGATGTAATAGATCAATAAATAAACTCACTTAGGCAGCCATTATAATGGAATTTAAATATTATTTTTATTTTAGATATTTAATCCTGACACAGTATATATTGATCTATATAGTAAAAATGTAGTTGAATTTACAAGTCATAATATTTGACACTTATATGACATTTTTTTTCCAATCTGATGACTTGAAGTTCTGAATAACTGGAGCCAGACGCATAGACCCGTGCAGACTCGTATCAGACCAATACCCAGCCTTTCCAAACTATGCAATAACGTGCGATCCAAGCATTGAAGATCACTGTACCACCCACGTCACAGGAGCCGCTCCACACTTTGATTAACTCTGTGATTCAGTGGTGTTTGCTGAGGTGAGAAAATATTTATCAGAGAGTGCAATCTCCAGGCATTTGGAAGCACATTTAGCACCAGACAAGCACAGGCACGGGCCACTTGGTGCAGAGAGAATAGCTTAAGGCCAGCAATAAGACTTAGCCTTTACTGGCAGGGTTGAAGGTCACAGCTTTCTCATCATTTTTTTTTTTTTTTTTTTGTGAGTCATCTGAAAGCTCACTGCAGGATTCAGGGATGCCCTGAGCTCTACGTATGATTTGTGTATGGGAGAAAAGACTATAAAAACACAGAAATAATTGTTTTTTTTTTTTCTGCAGGAAAATTAAAACCCTTTAAATGCATATTTGTAAAAAAATTAAATTAAATTAAATTAAATTAAATTAAATTAAATTAAAAATAAAGCATTTTTTTTACAAGACTAATGTTATATTTTCTATTAGGGAAAAAAAAAACTTTTTTAATTGCATATTTGAAAATAAAATTAAAAAGTAGTGTACTTTTATTATATAGTTTTATATAAAAATCAGAAGACAATACTATTTTTTGTTCTCTTCTCTGAATGAAACATTATGTTGTATGTATTATTTAATTGTTGCATTTGCCACTGGTTTGTCTTTGTGAAGCTGTTTTGAAATAATTTGTTGTAAAGCCTGTGGAAATCTAGCTTGTAGAAACGGTATACACACATTGAGGTTCACCCTGCTGGGCAGCACTATCATACTTTCCAAGCAGAGCGTTGAAGAGCTATTGAAGGAAGCAGCGTTAGACACAACTGGACACCACGTGCAAAACAACCAGATGTGACTCACTTCCACAGCTCCCATCAGGTAACAGCATGTAGCCATTTAGACAGTAGCATTTGTAGCTCCCGTACGTGTTCATGCACCTGTGTTTACACGGCCGAGGCTTGAGGCCACACTCGTTCACGTCTGCAGACAGAAGAAGAGAGAGGGGGAGGTTAGAGCATCCTCGTGTGAGAGGGGGAGGCCGAGCGGGACAGGAATTAGGCTTAAACCAGAGGTCCAATCTGAAAGGTCAATCCATTCAAGCCTGTGAGGTGGTGTCTGCGGGAAGAAGGTGAAGCTGTAGACCACCGTGTCTGGACAGGCCCACCTCAGCATCTCACTCCACGGGACACAAACCTGCGCTTTAGCTTCCAACACTCGGAGTCTGAGTTTGGGTTTTGATACCGACACACAGAAGCCCTGCAGAGGTCAGTTAAGAACTCATTCCCAGACTTTGAATATTTAAACAAATTCTAATTGGAAGCTGTTGACCTATTTCTAGATTTTAAATACTATCCTTACTGTCATACTGTGACAACTTTATTTTGAAACATAACTTTAGGACAGCAGTGCCAGTCCAAGATGGCAATAAATTTGTAAAATCAATAAAAAAATAAAATAAATCCATTACAAAATGTTAAAAAGCAATTAACAATAACTTTATGACATCAAATCTGTAATAATTTATTTAGCAATTGCGGAAATTTTCGTTTCTGTTCAATACAATTTAAACTAAAATTATTATAAATTATTTTAATAAAAAAAAATGTAAATGAAAAATCACTGGCAATTAACTGACTTAAAATAAGCATAAGTACTACAATTATTAAAGTTAAAAATAAAGTTAAAAAGAATTTAATATAAATAAATAAAAATGTATGAATGGAAAAAACGAATATTTAAAATTTCAGTTAAAATTTAAATGAAAGCAGAAACTATAACAATGAAAGCTAATTTAATCAATAAATAATATTATCTAATATTAATAATATTAATACAAAAACAATACAGTGCTGAACTGAAAAGTTTCCAAAGAATCTAAAATTGTAGGAATTTTATAATCAAGGATAATTAATAAATATCAATACAAAAAAAGAAAGATGTTTAATAATTTTGTGCCATTGATAAAGCCATGTAGAAAAAAGCATTTAATTAAAGTCAAAATACTCTATTTTCAATCACACACTTTTGTATTAATTTGTATATTTTAATTACTTGATAAATTATTCTATCAATTAACATCTCAACATTAAGTGGTTGTTTAATTGTTTAGCCACTTCTCAATCTATTACTGAGTAGCAAAATAAGTAACCCTGGTTTGAGAATTGCTAGAAATAAAATGAACTAATTCAAGAGGTTTTTCTTTACCAAGGCAAAGCAATACTTCAGTTTAATTTGAAATAATAAGCAAAAGGGTTGGATATAGTTTATTTTCCGTGCTCGACCATCCTAAAGTCTAGGCCACGTGGCTCATCAGCTGGGCTACATATCTCTTAGATCTCAATATTGTAAGGTACACAGTCAAGTTTAAAGGCCAGAGACGTAGCGTGATCCCTGACTGAAAATAGCTTCTCCTGGCGGCTGTACATGAGTGTCTTTGGCATGGCCCAGTTCAGAGAGAATGGTGCCATCTTTAGCGGAGGGTTATGCACGGAATGCTTTCTAGTGAACTCTTGCTGTCTATATCTGACAGATGGCACAGATTTAAATAGATGAATGGCTCGGTGTATTAACGGTAATTGGCACCGGTGGGAGGTCTCTCCGCTGGAATGATTAGTAGAGGTGGGTGAGGACAGCTACAATCACTTCCCAAATCATCTTAGCAAGGGTCGACTGCTATATTCTAAACAACGACACCATACATCTCTTGATTTCAAAGTTTAACCAATTTAATGCAATGAAAATCTATGCATGAATAGAAAATTGAGATAAGTCTTTTAACATGACTCATTCTGACGGCACCCATTCACTGCAGAGTATCCACTGGTGAGCAAGTGATGTGATGCTTAATTTGATGAAGAAACAAACGCATCTACATCTTGGATGGAAATTTGGGGTGAACTATCTCTTTAAGAAATACCTATGTATTATCCAGATCCTGAAAACTAAAGACTTAATCAGTATGTGTAGTGTTATAGTGTAGTGTTCATTCATGATATGGCTGCTTTGGTATTCATGATAATAAAAATAATAATTGTAGTAGTATTAAATGTCTCCTTATATATTTTTTTATTATTATATTATATTATATTATATTATTATAGTGTGCAGTTTTGTTCCTCCTTCACCATTCTGTATACATTGTTCAGAAAGAATCAAAATTGTGAATAATAATAATATGAATCAATAAAAAAAAATACACATATCATTTTACCACCCGAAAAAAAATTGACTGCATTGACTTTTTGCTACTGTTACCATGGTCAGTTCACTTAAAACTACACATCTGTATGAAAAATAATGAACAGAATTACCTCAGAAGCAGACAACAACAACACGACAGACAGACACTTTTTGAGTGACAGGATACTTGTTTGGGAATTGGAGAAGGGCCTGAGATAGAGGAGACAGGCAGAAGGTTAGAGAGAAAGAGACCGGAGCAGACGGGCAGCCACTTGAATGCTCGCAGATGAAAGATGCCCTGCTTTAGAAGTTCAGAGGAACTGACAGACACAGACAGGATATGTGTGTAGGAGAACGAGAGCAGGGTGAAAGGGAACAGCCTCTTAAAGGCTTTATGTGTATGGCATGCATGGCTTTCTCCGTGTCATGCCTGTGGAGGCTTCGGGGATCTGCGAAAGGGAAAGTATTCAGTCTCGCTGGGGCAAGCAGACTGCACCATGCACGTGGGCCAGAGGGGTCATCAGGTAAATCACACACAGAGGATTAGCTCACCCTCCGAAGGCACCGCGATCGGCTGGTGATCCATGGGAACAAAAACGGGAGGGTGACTGTGCCATAATGGGGGGCTAACATAGCCCTGCTCTTCTTTAAGAGTGAGGAAAACAGACAGATAACAGCACACAGGACAAAAACATTTATAAAACATATTTCCCCACCCATATTGCCTTGGTAATATCAGTAGAGAGACATGTCTGATGTGGAAAAAGTCATTATAGTTTGATAAAAACAAAAAAATATTAATAAATCTAATTAATTATATGATGACATGTTAAAGAATCCTGTATAATCCACTCAGATAGGCTTGGCTTTCTGACTGCTAAATAATACACAGAAATGAACTGCGTTTTTCAAAACACATCAACCATTATTATGCCCCCGGCATGCTGAAAATCAAACATTAATGATGTAGACTGTTAGCTTTTCAAAACTGTGCATCCATATGTGGGCTTTATGGTTTTGCAACAGGAAGACAATAAGGAAAACATTACATTTTCCAGTTTTTAATTTATGTTTGCCCTGAAGACTACATTTAATTTTAGTCAAGGTTTCTTGCATCAGAAAAGTCATAGTTTAGCGTTCCATGATATTTTTCATCCTTTCTCAGAGCTGTAGACTATAGTGTATCTATATTTATTTTCTGCGATCAGAATAAACCGGTGTTCAGAATGTGTTTCATGTAAACTTCAATATGCTCTCTCAGTCTAACCAATTGAAAAACGCCCAAATTCACCCAGAGTTCAGTTCGATCACACTAAAAGTTGTCGATTTGAAATAAGCTAACCCACATGATATCTACCTATTTTGCCAAATGGTTTTGCAAAGTTTGACAAGAGTCTCTCTTAGGACATCTATTTTTGTTATATCTGTCAGGTAGACATGACAATTGCGTGATATTAAAACAGCAGAAGCTCTCTTTAAAGGGACAGTTTACCCAAATAATAATTTATTCACTTCCAGTCAAGTGTTTGGTCGCCAGCATTCTTTGAAATATCAAATATCTTCTTTTGTGTTCAACAGCTAAAATAAATTCATACAGGTTTGGAGCAACTTAAAGGTGAATAAATGATGATAACATTTTTCAGTGAACAGTTCCTTTAATGAAATAAGCGTTTTAAGTAGACTAAAAAAAGAATGACACAAAGGACACGTTGCTAGACGTGCTTTCACCAAAAAGCAGATCTATCTTGTTGTCTGAAAGTATTTTACGATACTTGATGCCCCATAATGGATTCCCGACAGGCCTTGGCAACAGCAGGTAAGCAGATTCTCATTTACAGAGACCCCCGCTGAAAATTAGCATCTTATTAAACTGATTTGATCCACGGAGAGCCGAATGCAGCTCTCTGTCACTTCCCTCCTAAATGGATTAGTGCTTTAATGAGTTTATTTGTTCTGGGCAAAGATGCCCATCTGCCTCATATCATCTCCATGACAATGATGCTACAGTGAAGAGCAACAGCAGACAAAAGAAGCAGATCAAAGGAGGCCAATGCTAATTGTGCATTAACTGCCCCCCAAAAATTATAATTATGAATATGACTATGTTATAAAATCAATAGCTCAGATTCCACACATCAGCAAAGTAATGGTAAAGTAAAGTAAAACCAATTTTCTTTCTTTCAGTAATCATTGCATAGCTAGGATCAAACGTGAAAGTATCAACTTAGATTTCCCTCAGGAATAAATCATGAACAATATTAGCAGTTATTTCAATATCTTATGAAATAGAAGTGATTGGACATCTTGTGTGGTATAATTTAATAAGCATGCTGATTGTTTTGCTACAGATCATTTCAATAAAAACACTTAGCGTCTTAAAAAACACTGAGTGAGACGAAAATGAAAGGCTTGATTATTTGCACTGATGGTTTTAATATGCCACCCAGGTGTCCTCGCTAACCAGCACCTGTCACATGCAAGACAAATAAGCCCTGGGCATGATAATCATCTGTCAAAACCACTAAAAACCATCCGATTCTTTTAATCGCTCTTGCCACAAGAGCCTAGCGAAGCTGATAGAAACGCATGAAAGAGAGACAACTTTTCCGCCCCGTGCAGCAAGGCAGAAGTCATCTCATCGACCTGACATCAAACCATGACGCAAGGGGAAATCGAAAAGATTCTATTCCACATTCCAAAAGGGATTGTTTTCCCTTTCCTTCCCTCCCTTTTAATTACACCTCCTCCCTTTGCCTTCCAAGGGCACAGAATCCTCTCTTTAAGTCTCCCAGCCTTCTCCTCTCAAATGGAAATGTGCTGTTTTAAATCAGGGGTTATGTCAGACGACAGCGTTCTTCTGATGAGACAACTGCAGACAGAATTTAGTCCCCCGGCTTTGTTTTATTTTTGGAGGAGGGTTCTTAGGGCAGTAATTGAGAAATGATCTGCTTAAGGGAAACCTCACATCTTGAATCACTATATGACTCAATACAAAAGCCCATTAGAGCCAATACATTGTTCTGTGTAGAGCCAAGAGGTGACATCTACATCCAGAGGCTTTTAAATAATGTGAAAAATTGGTGCTTTGTAATAGAGGGTGATTTAACCCTTATATTACTGTATGTTGCAGGTCATATATATATATATATATATATATGTGTGTGTGTGTGTGTGTTCCTGTAGCTCAAGTTGTAGAGCATTGCCATATCAAGCGTTGGGGGTTTGATTCCCTGGGAACACATGTTAGGTAAAAATTGATAGCCTGAATGCACTGTGAGTCGCTTTGGATAAAAGTGTCTGGTAAATGCATAAATGTAATTTAATATATCTATTATTATATCTATGTTTCATGTTCTTTACACCAATTTCTGACCCTACCATCTGAATGTCGCAGCAGAAATTGAGACTCATCAGACCAAGCAACATTTTTCTAAATTTCTATTGTCCAATTTTGGTGAACTTGTGCAAATTTTAGCCTCTGTTTCCTGTTCTTAGCTGACAGGAGCGGCACCCGGTGTGGTCTTCTGCTGTTGTAGCACATCTGCTTCAGGGTTCAACGTGTTGTGCGTTCAAAAATGGTATTCTGCAAACCTTGGTTGTAACGAGTGTTTATTTGAATTTCTGATGCCTTTCTATCATCTCTAACCAGTCTTGCCATTCTCCTCTGACATTCTCCTCTGAGGCATTTTTAGCCACACAACTGCCGCTCACTGGATATTTTCTCTTTTTGGGACCGTTCTCTGTAAACCTTAGAGATGGTTGTGCATGAAAATCCCAGTAGATCAGCAGTTTCTGAAATACTCAGACCACCCCGTCTGGCACAAAAAACATTCCACATTTAAAGTCACTTAAATCCCCTTTTCTTACCCATTTTGAAGCTCAGTTTGAATTTCAGAAAGTCATCTTCACCACATCTAGATGCCTAAATCTAGTTTCTGCCATGTGATTGGCTGATTAGCAACTTGTGTTACCAAGCAATTGAACAGGTGTACCTAATAAAGAGGCCGGTGAGTATATATCTTAATCTAAATTTGTAAAAGTTTTTATGTTTATTTCTGATGTAATGTATGAGATGTATGTTAAAGGTTTACCAGTTTAACCTTTTTTTGTGTGATTTTTGTTGAACTGTAATCAATCCATTTAAAAACCTGCAAAATAAAAACACTTTAGCACTTACCTTGGTTGCATGTTTTTCCTGTATAACCTGGATGGCACTTGCATTTGCTGGGTCCCACGCATTCTCCGTGTTTGCATCCGTGCTGACATACCGCTGTAGGCGAAAAGATCATCAGTATCACTTTACAACAAATGTCAGAGTCTATGCAATAGACTTGGAAACGTAACAAAACAGCCTTTAGTTTTCGTGCCATTCTTGCTGTGGGAAATAAGTGTCTGTATAATAAGACCTTGAGGATATTGTGGCGCGAGATCCATAAAAACATTATTTTGGAACGCTCGCCCCCTACATAAATAATTCATTGTTTGCCATGGTCATTTTAATGAACCTGGGACATGGCGAGTGTACGGTCCACCTCACTTCTGCTTTATGACTCATTACATCTCACTTTTGGATTGGGAAGCAGCCCAGAGCTGTGCAACATCAGAAACCTTTAAGATCTAGACTGGGGGAAAACATCCTCAGTTGATATGCAGGCATTAAGGATTTGCCATTTTCAAACCAGAAACAAAAACAGGCAAATTAATCCCACTCTTCCCAATGTTTCATGAGGGGTCTGTGTTTGTAGCCCTGCTGCTACACAGGAAATTGATCTGTTTTATATAGTATGGCAGATAAGGATTAGAGCAACGCAAATCAAATTATGATTCAAGTAGTACACTGTAAAAAATAAACCCGTACAAATAACTATCATGGTAACAATCAACAGTAAATGCAATAAACAATAATTTAACAACATTATATGTAACATAAAGCCTTAATATACACCACTGCTATCAAAAACTAACAAAACATATTTACTTAAATGAGATACCATCAAATTTAAAGTGTCATGCAGGGAACGTCAGTTTACGTTTTTTCACTGTTAATTATAAGATACTGTACATTTAACATTATTTTACTGTAATACTACCTAAAAAGTAACATAAGTTTATTCATCCTATATGGTAAAGGAACTTGCTGTTAACAGGTTAGTATTAATCTTTTAAAAAACATAGCATATTATATCTATTTCAAAGATGTCCAAATGGCATATTCTTTAGTGAAAGTCTTAAAGTATGCTTTATTTTTGCCACAGTATGGGTATTTAGTATATGTATAATACTGGCATTATATATTTTTTATTTTTTTGTAAAGTAGGGTTAGTTTTGACATTAAACATTTTATCATTACATAATCTAAAAATACTTATTTTATTTTTTTAATTGTGTTTATTTAGTTTTTATTTGTGTTGAAAATTTTGAATCAAATATATACAGTGAAAGGTTGAAAGAAGCCTCTTATGCCCTCCAAGTCTGAATTTATTTCCTCAAATACACAATAGAACAGTAGTGAAATATTGTTAAAATAACTTTTTTATTTGAATGTATAAAACGTATCACAGATTCCACAAAAGTATTAAACAACAAAAACGGTTTTCAGTATTGTCAATAATAAGAGCCATCAATAATAACTGATCATATCTGAGCAGGACATCATCGTATTATGATGATTTCAGAAGAATCATGTGACACTGAAGACTGGAGTAATGATGCTGAAAATTCAGCTTTGATATTGCAGGAATGAATCATATTTAAAACATATTCAAATTACTCTTAAATTGTAATAAAATTTCACTATTTGACTGTTTTTACTGTATTTTTTAGAATAACATACTTAAAAAAAAAAAAAAAAAAAACCTCCTAATTATTCAAAACTGAAAAAAGGTCCCTTATTCAGCCTAGCTACTTTATCACCTGCAGTCCAGCACATATTTTCTATCTGCAGTCTCTTTCTATGGGGACTGTGTGCGCACAGTTTGATCTGTACACTGCAAGACAAAACACCAGCTGCTGTGCGCCGTAATGTACCTCCCTCCCTGTGACATTAGACTGGACCAAACTCGACCAGGCTTACAGCAGAACACAGCCATGCTTCACAGCCAAATCTGCCGTCGGCTGAGACTAATTTTCATCCAAAGCTTCATTGAGTCTCCAATTATAGAGGCTCATCAGAGCTGTTAATTGTCCTCACTGGTGCCATTCTCACAATGAGAGAGGAGCTAAGAATACACCACAAATACACACAAAAACTAAGACTGACGTGAGTACAAACATATGACAGTTAAAGACTTTTGCAGGGTTTTCAACTCAAAACCCACCGGACCCCAGATGGTGAAAGCAAGACTAGATCCTGCTGGTGCGTACAGTAGATTAAAGAGACACAGATATCTACTTTCAGCCTGTTCAAACTGCATGAAAGCGGAAAGACATTAGCCCACTCTGGAAAAATGGTGTGATAAGAATCACCCCGTCTAATTCTACCATATTAGTTGGAGTAAGCTAATCAAAGGTACATATTCACCACACTTTTAAAATGTGTTATTCAATATAGAGGTTGAACAGTATGATCAAACCCTAAGGTCAAAACACAAAAGGACGAACAGACGCTAATTTGGTGGTAAAGCTTAAGCTGGCAGGAGACAAATGAGGAAAGAGGCAGAGTTCTCTGACATTGAGAGTTTATCCGGGCGGCTGCCTTATCTCGCCGGCCAGACAGTTATCAAATGTGATGAAATCTTGGATTAATCCAGGTGGGACGTTGTGTGATCACAGGCATTGGTTATATTTTTAAGTGCTGACGAATGAAGAGCTTAAGGAAGGGGCTTTAAAGAGAAACCTATCTGCTGCGGTCGAGTTTAGGTAATGCCGGCACTTTGAACACAAACCACAGGCGAAATGGGCCAAAGGAAGTACCCGTTATTGACCAACCACATCAAGAGGTCCCGCTGGCTTCAAAACGCTCAGCACATGTGCTCCTCAATCCCTGGAGACCTTCATACTTGGCATGGCATACCTATCAGTCCATGCGCTCTGATGACACAAGAGCGGATGGCAGCTTCAAAGAGATACGGCAGAAAGCGGAATTGGTGAATGTTAAGAAAATCCAATTATGAATAAGTCGCACTAAGAATGTGAAAGGCTTATAATGATTTTTTTCAATAAACTTTGCAAAGCCCTGGCTTAGTGTTTTGTGCCAGACCTGTAGTGTCACCTTAAGATATTTGAGTGATTTTAAATGTTGACTTTGTTTAGACACATAAAGATGATTCTATAAAAGTTAATAATCAATGAATAAATTAATAAATAAATAACTTATTTTAACGACTAATAGATTTTATATAGAAAATCATTACAATTCCCATCCTAAAATGCAAATAAATAAATAAATAAATGTAAACAGACATAAAAATAAAAAGGTTGTATAGACATGTATAAATCAATTGTATGTAAACGTGTGTGCAATACATATATAATTCACTCATACTTTTTTATATATATAATATAATTTTTTTTCAAAATATGCATTTATATATAAAAAAAATTGGGTCATGTGTTATCCATCTAAGTTTCCCCCAAAAAATAGATGGATGACATTTATCTGTGGTATGGGTGATGCAAGTTTAAATTTGGCTTGCAAAAATTCCTGCTTCCATTCTCCATTTCCTTTCCTCTCTCTACTCTGCTCTAAATAAAAGTGTTATATTGGCCGAAAACACTCTTGATCTGAGATCCTTTGAGGTTTACGTGGGGGAGCAAACAAGTAAGTGAATGTAAACAGTGACATCCAAATATCCTAGAGGGTCCAGATATTCAAATGGTAGCAGGAGCAGGTGTGAAATGTTCACAGGATATCAGGATATTCTCAAAGGAGGAGCACGTGTGGGGGACTATAAATAAACGGGAACTAGGGATTCAGTGGATGCATGTTCTGAATGACGCTCAGGCAAGATGATTGCAAAGGAAATATGATGTGGTGCTAACCTTGGGGTTGGCACCTCATCGCGAATACTCTGCGGGTTAAGACGTAGGGAGCTGCAAAACAAACAGCCAAAAAAAAAGAAAAAAAAAGAAGCTTGGTCTAAATGTGAGATAAAAACATTACATGGGAGCCATGCTGATGATGGACAAGCATTAAAAATGCAACACACATACAATACACACATACACACAGCCTAATGTCTCTCACATTTCACATGGTGATAAGAATTATATTATTAAATGTTCTCATATTCATGGTAAGTATTAAATACATTACAATTAAATTTTTCCTGATTAATTTGATTTTTATTATATATACATTATTTACATTCACCAAAGAATGCTAAAATATATATATATATATATATATATATATATATATATATATATATATATATATATATATATATATTATTATAATTGTAATAATTTTCATCTGCATATAAGACTGATTTCTGAAGGATCATGTGACACTGAATATTCAGCTTTGCATAACAGCAATAGATTACATTTAGAAAGAGATTAAAATAGAATACAGTTATTTTAAATTGTAATAACATTTATTTTTTATGTTTTTGTAATGCTTGTGAGCATTAGAGATTTCTTTAAAAAGAAAAAAAAAAGAAAATGACCAACCCCAAAAATCTTATGTTCTTAATGTTCAGACACATATAGAGTACATATTTCATATAATTCATTAAATGTGTTGCAAAGAACAAAACACTAAATCAAAGCACTGTTCAACAATGCTCAAACTGTTTCCAAAGTTTTTGTTCTGCAAAGCTGGATTCATTGGTCCAAAAAACTGAGTTCCACTCCTCTAGTTCCTCTATTCTCTGGCCCAGGACAGACTGCCTCTGTAACAAAGCTTTCTTTACAGTTCCTCAGTCAGGTCAGCCTAACACACATTCCCCTAAGAGCCACTGATGCTCAAACATTTGAGTAATACTTTGCTGAGTTGGTATTTTAGGAGCAGCTTAGGAACAGTATACTGTAGTGTTGCAGATGTTCAATTCTTAAATCCTGTTCTCTGATACCATCACACACCTTGTCCTGCCTGACCTCACTGGTCCTCATGAGGGCCAATTACGTCAAATTAACTGATGCTTTTAGTACTTTGATATATACCAAGTTACTGGATGATTACCATATTCTGGCAGGTCTCACTAGAGTGTTACAGACAGGTGAGTTTGATCAAGGTTGGAGCTAAACTCTGCAGGAAAGTGGAGAACCCCTGATCAGGTCATATTTAGAAGGGTGAGTATAGGAGAGCATAAGTCTAGGTGGATGTCCATGGCATGCGGAGTCCCACAAGGTTCAATCCTTGAACCGCTTTTGTTTAGCCTGTATATGCTCCCACTAAGTCAAATAATGAGAAAGAACCAAACTGCCTATCACAGCTATGCTGATGATAAACACATTTACCTAGCCTTATCTCCAAATGACTACAGCCCCACTGACTACCTCTGCCAGTGCTTTGATGAAATTAACAGTTAGATGTGCCTGAATTTTCTTCAGTTAAACAAGGAAAAACCGAAGTCATTGCATTTGGAAACAAAGTTGAAGTTTTCAAAGTGAATGCATACCTTGACTCTAGGGGTCAAACAACTAAAAATCAAGTCAGGAATCTTGGTGTGATTCTGGAGACAGACCTTGGTTTCAGTAGTTGTGTAAAAGCAGTAACTAAATCAGCATACTATCATCTAAAAAACATTGCAAGAATTAGATGTTTTGTTTCCAGTCGACTTGGAGAAATTTCATGCCTTTATCACCAGCAGGGTGGACTATTGTAATGGGCTCCTCACTGGCCTTCCCAAAAAGACCATTAGACAGCTGCAGCTCATCCAGAACGCTGCTGCCAGGATTCTGACTAGAACCAGAAAATCTGAGTAGTTTTACTCATTTCACTCAATGGCCTAGGACCAAAATATATAGAAGATATGTTCACTGAATATAAACCTAACAGACCACTCAGATCATTAGGATCAAGTCAGTTAAAAATGCCAAGGGTTCACACAAAACAAGGGGAGTCTGCTTTTAGTTATTATGCCTCCCGCAGTTAATCAGTAATCAGTAATCAGCTTTAAGAAGAGATCAGATGTGTGAAGTCACATTTAAATCTAGACTTAAAACTCATCTGTTTAGCTGTGCATTTATTAAATGAGCACTGTGCAATGTCCGAACTGATTGCACTATATTTTATGTATAATCATTTTCTATTCTTAACTGTTTTAAATTAATTTGAAACTTTTAAAATCAATTTTAAATAATTTTCAATGTTTTTAAATTCCTTGTTTTATTGCTGCGATTTTTTTTACTTGTTCGCTTTTATGTAAAGCGCTTTGAATTACCATTGTGTATGAAATGTGCTATATAAATAAACCTGCCTTGCCTTGTCTGTTATAAAGGGTGTTCAGATAAACCACATTCTTCCCTCTCAAATCTCAGTTACAGTGATGCATTTTGAATGCAAGTGAAACTGGTCAGCATTCAGAAAGGTATGAGCACTGACACAAATTAACCCGTTTTGATTTGGGATTACTTTTCTGGGTGGGTGGATCAATTAAATTATCAGTGTGTTTCATGTCGAAAATATCAGTTTTAACGGCTTTACAGCAAAGTTGAAAGACTTGATATAACTTTCAAAAATCAATGGCAGTAAATTACTCTATTACAAATATATCATGCGAAGTAAAAATAAAATGTTCTAAAAAACAACAATAATAATTAATTTGAAAAAGAAAACTTCTGCAACTGAAATCTCTTCACTGTCACTTTTGATCAATTTAATGCATCCTTACTGAATAAAAATATACATTTCTTGAAACAAAATGATAATTTTGACCCCAAACTTTTAAACCGGTAATGTACATATATGAATGTAGACTCACTGTCCTTGTCTTTTTTTTTAACTGAGGCAAGAGTAGAAACGATCCTCTGTGGTAATCCACATTATTCCACGAAAGCTATTGATAGAGCTTAACTTGTATTGAACACAGAACGTTCCTTTAAAATCTAGCTTTTCAAGAGAGAATGAGAGCGAGATTACAGTCCTAGATGTCCTGACACCTCTTCCCTTGAGATATTTCACCACACAGGATTCCACTCTCGCACTGAGCCGTCGCGCTGCCTCGTAAAGGAACTTCATCAAAATTCATCCTCAGCTTGAGATCTTGTTAACTCTAGATGATTAGGGTTTTATGAGTGGGGAATCTAATTTCGGCTGTGCGCGGTTTAATCTTAATCATCAATTCAGTCCACAAAGCTGAGGGCCGCCCCCTAAACCAGCTGTTTTGAGAAAGTCAAATATTGCAGCTTCATGTTCCTGTCATTGAGGTGTGAATGGAGCCAGATATGACTGGATGAATATCTGAAAAGCATTTCAGAGCCAAGCACTTCACTTTCCCAGAGGAGTCTGTGTTCGGGGATGCATTCATTATGGCCTTCATTCTCAATGTGTATCTTAACCCCGTATGATCACCGGCCGAAACAAACCACAGCAATTTCATCAAAGATGTGAGATGCAGCGATCCCGTAATCAGTAATGATGGAGCCCTTAACGCCCCCCCCCGCGCACATTCTATTCTCTGACGAAATTGCAAGTTCAACCGCTGACAGCCTTGCCGTCCGTGATTGAGGACAGAATCAGTCGGTTTGCCGTCCGTTGTGTATATTTATTTACTTCCAATTACAGTTCTCAGCCCTCTGTGTCAAGCATACTCATATAATACAGTCTTTGTTGAGCAAAGAATACAAAATGTACAAAGGCGTACCTCTGCCATGTGAAGTGTGAGAGACATCTGCACACATCCGCACACAGTCACACAAAGAACACATTGCTTCATGTTACAAAATGTGGTCAAAATGTTGGCAGTCTACAAGCATAGAAGCATTAGCTTTTGGAGCCCCTCAGCATGTGAACCCCAGATAAACAAAGGCAACAGCTGGTCTATCAAGTGCACAAGCCATGCAGAGAATCCCACATTTGTCAGGCTGCCCAATACACTGTCCCGCTAATATCATCATGCATCATGGAATAGCCCTGAATCATCACTAGGCTGCTTCCATTTGGTGCTACAGTCAAACATTCGTTCAGAAGCATGCTGTATCATTTTTAGATTTGCAGCGAACATATGGAAGCTGATAAATGAAGCATGAGATGCTATTAATATGAGCGAGGGAAGCACATCCTCTGATTCCATGATAACGCAATAAAATGAGCTAATCCGTACTTGAACATCATTATGTGATTAATGAGGTGGAAGATCTGAGAGGTCTCATCACTTCTAGTGTGAGATGAATGCACTTCTCTTCAGTGATCTTAAATTACAGATCTGGCCAAATCCACACCACTAGCATACAGTAAGGCCATTACTGTATGGGTAATGCAATCATAAACAACCAAATGAAACTTTTATATAATAATAATAATAATATCAAAATTAAAATGACAACAACAAGAAAGCTCAAATAATAATAATAATGGAATTTAAAAAAATGACAACAGCAATTATTCTTCTTATTACTGATGTTGACATTTTTATCTGCATTTTGGTTAATAATAATAATAATAATAATGTCATTATTTTATGTTTTTAATACTTGCTTACTTTATCTTATTTATTTTTACTTTCTAAGCTTTTCTATTATTGAACAGCACTTAAAAAAAAAAAAAACAGAAATTTTTTTTTTTTAAGTCTGTAAAAAGTCTGCTTTTTAAAATACATGAATGGACTTCCATGTGTTTTTTAGACTTCAAAAGAATCTTGCAGGAATTGTAGCTATTAATTATTCCAAATGACTGAACCACATAATATTAGGTGTCATTAGGAAAATCTCAAAGACAATGCGGAAAGCTTGCATTTATTTTCATACGGCTAACCCAGTTTGTTAGCATGCAATTCAGAAACATTATGTCCCAGGAGTCTTGCTTATTTTCAGCCATGTGACCTGACCTTGCAGCAACCACTTCAGTAAGGGCATACAAGTCACCGATTCATTATATAGTATGTGGTGGAATCAAACGGATCCAGCAAATAAAACATTATGCCAAACTTAGGACAGAGTATTGTCCACAGAGGTTTTGTTCAATTTTGTTTATTAAGCGAATCAAATGTATTTCAAATATGGCAACTGGTGACTTGCTGTGCTGTTGCAAAGTGGCTAAAAGAAGGTTACCAGCATCATGGAAGTCTAGAAGCACCCTAAGCTGGCCCCCCATAGCACTGTTCACCCCTATAGCAGCAGTTACTCACGCTGGCACTGGCCCCAGGAGACACGTGTCCACCCCCAGCAGCAGTCGATGCGGTTGCCGTACCGACACAGCCCATTGGACGAGGCCATCTGCCTGGGCCACCTGTCAGGAGACAGTTTGATCAGACCTTGGCCAATCACTGCACAGAAATCAGTTGCAAGAGAATAACATTGTGCATACTTAGCCATAGAATTACTGTCTGCACATCCAAGCATCCATCCACCAATCAATCCATCCGTCCATTAATTCAAATACTTACTTAAAAAGCTATGACAATTTTTTTGTTGTTGTTGCATTTTTAAAAGATGATGCAGTATATTGTATTGAAATGTTTGAATTAAGAGTTTATCGATGATTCACTGAAATAAATCTCATGCATTATTAACTTTAAATCCGTGCTCATATACGGGACAAGGAAGAATCATAGAAGCTTTAGTAAAGGGTTAAACAAATATGGAGCCATATCAGCCTCAAAAACAATACATTTACGAAACAAAATTCAGAAACACAATTTACATTTACAAAACCCGATGTGTAAATTCAAAACACAATTCATAAATACACAACAAAAAGCATAAATATTTCCCCAAATGCATTTTTCTTACCATAATAAAGGTAAAATGTTTACACAAATATGCATATATCAAGTTCTTGACTTAATTTCTACCACACATTTATGAATGATGTTACATATAATTAAGTATAGATCGTTGAATCTGCATTTGCAAATCGTCACACGTGGGTTGACTGCTTTGAATTTGTGTGCAGCATTTTTGAGACCTTCCTTTTTTGGAGGATGTTCCATTCAGCTTTTAACCCACCAATCAGGTCCATCCTGAACAGATTCAAGAAGCTCAACGCTGTGCTTGTACTGTGCATTGTTCCATGATCAGGTCCTTGATGTAAAGACATTTGAATGGATACTCTTTTTACTTTAGCATCTGATTAAAATTTCTACAAAACCACATTTGTATTTGTGTACTGTATATTTCACACAGATACAGCTACCTGGTTAGCCTGCTGTCTTATACACATAAATTGCACATACTGTTTATTCAGATCAATCTGTTATATTATTAAACAGATGCAAAAAAAAAAGAGCTTTTACTTGTGTATTCATGAATTTTGTTTTGTAAATGTATTATTTTTTTAGGCCAATTTTGCTCCATAATTAATAAGTCTCTTCTGCTTTCTCTTCTCTGTTTAAATGCAGCCAGGTACATTGAGCAGAGGTTTAATTTTAGGTTTTGTGCCGTGCTTTCCCTGTATCTATTACCCATGATCCATTTACGTTACGTCATTTGACCGGTGTTCATTCTCTTTTGCTTATTTTCACAGACCTTAAAAGGTTTTACTTCTTCGCAAAAACATTTGGAGTGCTGCTGGTGGAAAAAGAGAAATCAGTAATCCTGGTGTGCGCTTCCAAGAAACTCTCCGATTCAAAAGCACTTCAGCTGTACCTTCATTTTTAATGGAAAATCAATTGAAACTTCACTGTTGTTTCCAAAGACTGATGTTTTCCAAAAATCTCTCTTGTTCACCCACATTGCTGGGTCATGTAACATATCTTCTTCTAAGAACCTCGTCTTTATTTTCCATAACTTCCCTCTAGCTATAAGCAGCAGGAAAACAGACAGACTTGAACTTATCTGTGCTCTGTGTGTGAATCCAACATCAGCATAAGAGAACTTCTGCTTCTGGTGTGGTAGAGCACAATGATAACTCGCAGTGGTCTTATCTGCAGAACCTGTGTCACCGAGTACAACGGAAGCTTTGTGCATGAAGATAAATCCTCCCTGGCAGACTGATGCAATGGATAAGACAACGGGAACAATAGATGTTAGCTCATGACTCACAATTGTGCTAGAATGGGGCAAAATCACAGACTTCGACAAATGGACACAGACAGATCGGATGGATGGATGGAGGAATGGACAGACGGACGGATAAATATCAAAGATATCAAGATGACTAGGAATTTTGCGCACATGTTGCACAGATTAGAAATTGTGATGGTGGCACTAAATGAGAGTGAGAGTCTGGAGGGAAAATGTTTGCATGTGTAGCCTGCAGAGGAAAAAGAGATTTCAGAATGCCTTTAAGGACACAGCAGTGAGTCCGGGCTCCTGCCTGTCGATCCATTATAAATGGATTATAAACCTGAAACATTCATTTAACACAAAATCTCCTCTGTATGTATAAAATGCATAACTTCTAACCGACTGCAAACATGCAAGACACTGGATCTCTACACCTCATCTGCTATAGTTTCCAGGGGTGCACATGCATTTTACTTATCTTTTTCATACACATAAGAAAGAAAACCAAATAATATATGTAGGTTGTCGTCAAACTGTGTGAATGGCACACACAGCAGAACATATGTACATAAAGCCCCCAACCATTCATCTTCAGTCATTTCACTCGCATTTCTCCACAATACAACGCTTTTTACACTTTTCTTTTTCCATAACAAATACCAAACTAAATGCAGTTAGAAACCACAGAGGCTGCTTCAGTTTGAGGAGATGCTAATTAGTGTCTATTTTCACCCACAGCATTAAATGTTTTCCAACATGGTGCTCTGTAATAATGGCCTTTTTATTTGTAATTAGAATGTTAAAGGATATTCAGTGTAAATATGAATTGCAAAAACATTTATAGCCCTTTTCACACTGCCATTCCGGCAAATACAGCGGTAAAGTGTTCCTGTAATTGTTCCCTGGTCGCTAGATTTGGCACTTTCACACAGCCAGTGATGACCCGGTATATGTGCGTGCTTTCACACACAACCCCTGAAGATCCCGTAACGACACGTGACATCAGCGCGTGACGTGTAATGTACGAGTCGACAGCGCTTGGCACGTTATACTTTCACTGAAGCAAGCAAACGATCTCTGCGTCAGCGCGGAAAGTGAGGAACTAACTGATCTCTGCTTCATTACAGTTTGCACATGTGTTTTCGTCGCGAATGTTGATCTTCCTTCAAAACAGCCGGTAAAAGAGTCGCGCGATAACGCGCGTCATCACTTCGATACCGAATTAGATCTGGCTTTTGTTCACACAGCGCTCGTTCCGGATCGATTACCGCAATGTTACTATGTCCCCGACCCGGGTTCGATTCGGTAATCAATTCCGGGACGTGGTTGCTTTCACACAGAAGGCGACCAGGCAATGTTACGGGAATATTGCGGGTCCGACGTGCAGTGTGAAAGGGGCTTATGAGGATTATTTTTTTCATACATATTTATGAGGAACTGTTTTGGTGTACTTGAACCTTACCGATGAGGCTATATATGGGAACATAAGAGTCAGAAAAAGGTTCAAAAGATAGGAAACATTACTATAAAGCAAGTTATTTCTGCAACAGATTTTACATTGGACAAGGCAATATAGTATTACAATTGTTTATCGTATATAAGAGGAAAAAAAAACTTCAAAATTCAAATGTACTGATATTGATATAAACTTTAGAACTCTGTTATTCTGAAAGAAATTAATACTTTTATTTAACAAGAATGCATAAAACTAATCAAAAGTGACAGTATGACATGTTTAAATAAATATATATATATATATATAAAATAGATACTGTTCTTTTGGACCTAAGGTTTCCTTAAAAACTGTCTCTAAATGCAAGTGAAGTCGTATTTACTCGTGGTCACATTTTGTGTAGCTTTCAATGATTTTCATTTAGAATCTGCTAAGTGATCCGAGGCAAAATACAGAGCTAGATTTGATGCATAGATCTCTGACAGTAATGTAAAAATATTGGACTTGTTCTCAGCTAAAAGTTGCAAGCTATTCTAACAATACCGTTATAAGCATTTTATGTGCATTTAGTTGACGGTGACCCTATTATAACAGCCATTAGGAGGGAATTACTGATTAAAAAAAATAATGTCTGTCTAGTAAAATACGGAGTGTGACAGAGGGGGCTCATAATGTATACTATCATTCATGGTTGGTCTCCAGATGGTTGGAACACCAAAATATGTTCGACTGGCTGCAATTTCAATTTCCACTAACTATTTGACTTTCAGGGAGGACAGAAAGATTGCTTGATGGAGAGCTTTTCAGGACACCGAGTTACAATAATAACCTTCAGCTCTTAACACAGAAAAGCAAGCGAGCAAGAAAGAAGGAAAAGTTGTACCAGAGCGGGACAATGAGAGAAAGACAAATCTCTGTGTGTGCACCACTTGCTCACATGAGACAAGCGATTGCGTGCCAGTCAGCAATCTGCAAACTCTGGGCCTGATCCAAAGAGACACAGAACTGAAAGAGAGAGAGAGAGAGAGTCGCCCAGCGATAAAACGGCACTGAGCTAACTAAAGTAACAAGGCTGTCACAACAAATCCCTCGTCCACCTGAGAAAGCGTCTTTCCTCACCTTGTTAAAGATGCAGCTATAACACAGTTTCAATTTCCAGCTCAGTCTGGCATTAGCGGATCAAACAAACGACAAATATCTACATAATGCAGTTCTGCAGCTCAAACGAGGCAACCGGGTCACGAAAATGAGTGGTAGATGCCGGTAGATCTCAGTGCACTGACATGTTTATTCATGAAGAATTCAAATTTCTACTCGTCTGCGGCAGTATGACACTCTTCATGTGGTTCAGTAGTGAGTCTGCACATGTATATGAATGATGACATGCAGCCGGGCTTCGGTGCAAGTTCAGTGGGGTATAATTACAACCCTTCACATTCCTGCGCCACCTCCACAGGCTGCCAGACAATTAGACACGCGCCTTTGAAACACGCACTTGACAGTTGAGCTGTCTTCATTCGCCGGCCTCAGTACAGAATACGTGCCTCTGCAGACTGACACACCAGTCAAGCAAAGTGCAAGCTAAGCGGCAATCAGACACAGCAGGTACCAGCCGAAAATAAATGCTCCTGTGGCTGAAGAGACGGATTTATGAATCTCCCACTGCTTCTGAGATGTTTGTGAGCATTTGAAGACAACTGTTCTCAACGGATGTGAGTTTTATGATGGTCAGTAGTTCAGTTAGACAGCAGTCTGGCTGATAGGGTCGGAAGTCCATAACTAGATTCTGAAAAATATTGACAATAATGAAAAGTGCATTCTTTTGATAAGCGAGAATAATAGGAATTGTAACATTAAATGCAATAACATTAGACTTTCTTCCATTATTAAGCATGGAAACACAGCAGAGGAAATGCAGGCCAAAGTGCCAAAGTTTCAACTCTGACCTTTGATTTTGCATGAAGAGGAGATGGAGGACAAGTAAAGAAGAACTGGGGTCAAATTCTGCTCTTTGAGACAATTCAGATGATGAAATCATTTGAAAGACCACAAGGAGGGCCAACCGGACATGTGGATTTAAGTTAAGCCCCCTGAACTGGCGCGTAGCACCCCAAGACTAAGGCCCCGTCCACAATGAGACGGAGCTTACCCCAATCAGATCTTTTTTTTCCTTTATCTCAAGAAATATCCGCATCCACACGAAACCGCATAATGATGTAGTATACATGCCAGACCAGTATGTGGCGCTGTAATTCTGCCACAGAGATGCACTAAAAACAGAGAAGAAGACTTGGACTATGCTCGTAAACCTTGCGCGTGGTACACAAACGAACATGGAACAATACATTTATTAATCAGTGTTAATGTTAGTTAATAAAAGACAATCGTTCAGTTTTTGTTCATGTTTTTGTTGTTGTTACGTGACGTAGAGGGGTCTGACTAGGGGGGAGATGTGGGCTGATGACGTCATCGTTTCATAAAATATATGGATTAGCCATCCAGATGAAAACGCAAAGACGGCGTTTTCAAATTTATCCACGCCGGATCCATGTGGACGAAACGCCTATCCGATAAAATATTTGTGCGTATTCACAGAAACACGTCTCCGTGTGGACGGGGCCTAAGTGAGGGAGTTACAAAATATATTAGGACAATTAGGGATGCCAGGATATTACGTCCTACTCCAGTGAGTCCTAGAAACCCAATGCTCAATGTCCAAAATCCCGTGTTGGAAGATTTTTTTAAAAGTTGGACACTTTAATGAGTCTGTCTGTAATAAATTACTCCTGTTATCACGTCAGCAAATGACAAGCTGGCGGTTTAGCAGCGAGTCGTTCCTCAGGTGTAGTATAAGCCATTAGACAGGCGCTTAACGGCCCCTGTTAAGGGCCTGGAGATAATGAATGGGCCCCTCACAGTGCACTCATGCACTATATTCTTTTATGAATTTAGATCAGGACAATAAAGCAGGTTTATAAGCAGGGCAAATTGGCAAATAATGGCCCTGGTGACAAGCAAACTCCATCACGACTGAAATTAATAACGTACACCAGCAGGTTAATGTGCACGTTCATTACAGTGGGCAGCTCCCGCTCCTGAAATGCCAGCGCAAGCCATGCCCTGCAGAAATAGCATCAATATTGTGTCTGTGAGTTACACAAACATTAAGCACATGATGTATGGGATGACACAGAGAAGTTTGAATGTATTAGAAAACAATGAATTGCAGAGTCTTGACTTAATGGGCACGCTAAGGTCATTTGGATAAATGTAGACGAACAAACAAATATGCATTAATTATTCATTATGTCTCTAAAAGAGTGCTGGTAATGTCGTAGCAAAAGCCCATTATTAATGTCCCCCTAACTATGTGCAGATGTGTTCGTAAAAGCGCATCATAGCTGTGCTCTGCCTCTGGGCAACTGGCAATGATAAATAAGGGAAATATGAAGAAGGAAAAGAACCAAGCTTGAATATTACCACAGAAAGTACTTCTGCCAGTGAATAAATTTCCAGAACATTTAGAAGGACAGCTATTGCTGATCTTGCCAAAAGGACAAAATGCTTCCCAGCAGAGCAGAAGACAAAAGATGCCATAAAGATCACTGAAGGGGTTGCATTCACAAGTCCAAACTTGGGTGGCAGGTTTCTCAGGGGAACACCATGTGGGAACTGGCTGACTGTAACAGTGTGAAGCCATGCTTTTTCAACAATGATGTAATAAGGCGATGCATATTAATGCATGATAAAATTAGGCGATGCATTCTTAATACATGACGTAATTAGGCTATGCATTTGTAAAACATGCCGTAATTAGGCAATGCATACTTAACTTAATAAGGCTATGCATACTTAATGAAGCTTTGCAATGTAAATAAATGATGTTGAAATGCTTTTTGAAATTCTACTTTTTTTCTCCATAAGGTGATGTATTACTGTCCATTTATAAAGAGTAAAATTGTAGGGCAGAAATCAGTGCTGAGCAACATGAAGAGAAAAAGAAGAAGAAGAGATTTGTATTAAGACCAAAGATGTGCATTCAAAAAGCAAAGAGGGCCAGTTTCAATTCTGTGTTGACTTTATGTGAATTTTTATATACTTTAACATGCAGCACACATATAATTTATTAATACATGAAGTATTACCGTTCATATTTAATGAGTAGACATATTTAAATAATGCATACTTTAATGACATAATTAATCATTGCATAATAAATGATGCGATCCAGCATTGCACGTTAAATAAAGGATGAGTCACAATAAGGTGACAGTTTGCACTTTAGAACTTACTTTAAAAGCAGTAACACACAATATGACAGGAGAGATCAATGAAGCCCTGTAATAATCTCCCTACAGCAACCCATTCTTTTAAGCTTTTGAATGTCTCTTTTATCTAGCACATCTAATTCAACTATCATCTCACCAGCTGAGGGATTCATGAACTACACTGTGTGTCAGTTTAGTGAGACACCTAAAATGTGCAGCGCAGGTGGGCTTGCAGGAATGGACTGAGAAACCTTGCCTTAAGGTATAGTGAGGTACATCTACTGAAGTACATAGTTAATTTTGAGCATAGACATATGATCTCCTTTAATCACTATGAAGCTTTAAGCAGATCTGAATCTCTGGCACGTTTCTGTTCTCTACATATTTCACATTACATGTTGGGGCACGATACAACCGGGAACGCATGTGCTGACAGTCCAAGAGGAAGACTTAAGTGATTCTTAAACATCTATTTATGTATTCAAAACATACTGATTACATTTTGCATGCATGAAGATCTTTAAGAGCAGTTCACAAGTTTACCGTTTGATTGACAACACAGTAACAACAAACTTTAAGCCCATCCTAAATTTAACTGATCACACCAGGACTAAACTTGAGGCGTCTGGGGTTTAATGCTTTCGAAAGCGCTGCAGTTCATTTTAATTCAAAGTGTGACTTTTTTTTTTTTTTATAAATAAATCTTGAGCATTTCTGTACACAATCAGCTTTAGAATGGAAAAACTTTCCTCGGTAAGGATGCCTATAGATATTTTAGGTTTTGTTATTCATTTACCCTGTTACTCATAAAAAACTGTCAAAGCATAATTACTTTAAGAATGTGAACTCTTCAAATACAAGTGTCTCCTTGATTTTTATCACATTATCTATGAAACTTGTTAAGGCATGAACTTAAACACTCAACCATGTTACGATGATTTTGTACAGCATCCAACTGCTCATTCAAAACTGAATGCTTCAAGAAATATCAGCATTAAATTTTCTTTCTAATAAACACATTTAGTGTTTTGACCTTGAATACAAGTGTAGTAATGGCTTCTAATAAATTAACTGTAAAACTGTCAAAACCTGTTACTCTTAAAGGCACAGCAATAGTCCAACATAGTGATATTTTGTATTTAGCTTAAGATGATACAACGCAACTTAACACTGACAGAGATTCCTTGTCTGACAGAGAAAGCAGTTTACTTTAAAGTCACATTTAAAAAATAAAAGAATGAACCATAAAATTACTCTTATTAAAAACAAACTAAAACGTGTCTCCACCAAAACACATTGATTTCGGTCGTCTACCCGTTTAACTGAGGTCTCACCTGCCATCGAAGTCCGCGCTCACTCCGAAGCAGCAGGTCCAAATGAACATGAACTTTATGATCCACATCCTCGTGCTCGAGCGGTGGTGTGTATCCAAACGTCTCCGCTGCTCTCCTGTGTGTGGAGGGGAATGATGGTGAGGTTTAGATCCGTCAATATTCAAAGCGGGTCGAACAGACTGCTGCTCGTCTGTCTCCTCCGCTGGAGAGCCGTGGACTGGGGCGCAAAGTCTGCGCGCGCCTCTCTCTCTCTCTCTCTCTCTCTCTCTCGTCCGATAAGGAGAGACGGGAGCGCTTACTCCACATACCCAATTACTCCAATATAATAATAATAATACAAATATATATGTGTATGTGCAACATCAAATGTGACTGTATATTAACTCTAAATTTACTATCATGAATTAATAGATATTATTTTGATGGATGACGTCTGTGACACTTGACTTGAGATAGCCTTCGTGTGAAAACATAGGTATGAAGTAGCCTACACATTAATATGTTAAATTCAATGTGCCGTTTGTCGTAAATTTACCAGTAGAAACAGTCAAAATAAGTCATTCAACAAATGTTTTTTAATGACATCCAATGTCAATATGACTGGATTATATCACGTTATTTAATGAATATATATTATTGAGGATGAATGACGTTTGTGATACTTGAGGTAGGCTACTTAATGCATGTATATGTATTGTGTAAGTTGGTGTATAAATAAAGTAATAGTTACTATTGTTAATTAATATTAGTAATAGTTATTATTACTACTATTAGTAATAGTTACTATTATTAATTATATATATATATATATATATATATATATATATATATATATATATATATATATTTCAAAGTAAATTCTACAACAATTATTTTAAATATGTTTTACTGTAGGTCACTTGTCTTATGATGCTAATAAGAAATCACTGGTAAAGGTTTTTGTTGTTGCAGATAGGAGAGAGGAGGTCACCTGCGTTTGTCACTTAAAACTGCTGAAAGCAAGATTTATGATCCTAACTCATCACTTGAGTTTCAGGTCTCAAGGAGTCATAAGCAGGGTTTCGTCTCATTTTCAGTTTCCCCACAACTTTGGTCAGAGGGCCTATGAAATAAGCGTCTATGTTTCAACTCCATTTTCATTGGGTGAACACTTAGACATGCAAGTATGCCAGACCACATCTATATCTGGAGCCATCTCAAAGCAGTATAATGCCATATTCATGCTGGTGCTAGATTACAGAAAAATGACAAGGAAACAGCTCACATTGCAGTGAGTCTTGTGAGATATTAGAAAGTCACACTCAAAGTGTAATATGTACTCAACATATCTCCTGTGATGCAGGACTGTTCATTTCCATTTTAAAGGGGGGGTGAAATGCTCGTTTTCACTCAATATCCTGTTAATCTTGAGTACCTATAGAGTAGTACTGCATCCTTCATAACTCCAAAAAGTCTTTAGTTTTATTATATTCATAAGAGAAAGATAGTCTGTACCGATTTTTCCCGGAAAAACACGAGTGGCTGGAGGCGTGGCGTGTGGGCGGAGCTAAAGAATCACGAGCGCCAGTAGGATTTTGCGTTGAGAGCGTTTGGAAGCTGTGACTTTACCTTGAGGAAAAACAAACCATGGCTAACAGTGAGATTTAGCGTATATTTATGATCCAGAATCAGATCCAGAGGCTGAAATTTAACAACAGCAGCATCAGCAACGACGTCTCTATGTGGTATGTGGAAACTGTATATATTTGCTTAGCGGTTTTGGAAAATGACTAAGTTCCACTTTGTCGTCTTTTTTTTTTTTAAGCTGTACATGTGGAAAGTGCAGTTTGATGACAACATCGCATGATGTTTACTTGATGTGCTTACGCGCCGATAGCTAAGTTAACAATATTAGCAAAGATATTTGAAGCAGTTTTACTCACCGCCTGCGGTTCCAACACACAATCGTGACCCTTTTTCGTTGGGATTGCATTATCCTTAAGAAATAAACGATGTGCAAATCCGTCGTCAAACTGGGCCTTGTTTGTAAAACAAGCATCTTCGAAATGCAGGGAACAAACAAAAACACTTGCACAACTCCGTTGATGCTCTGTAAAAATAAACTCCATCCACTGGTCCCTTAATGCTGTTTCTCTTTTGGTAATCTGTGCAGGGTTTTCTTGCCCTGGCAACCAAAAACACACTCCTTTTGTGACATTTCGCGACGCTCTGATCAGTGAAGTCTGTTGTGCTCTCAGTGCTCTGCTCTACGGGAGCGCGCGCTCTTCCGGCAGAAGTGCCTCAGGACCCATATAAGGAAATTCCGCTCCATCTAACGTCACACAGAGCCATACTGGAAAAAAACTTTCTGAAACTTGTGACAAACCGGAAGGAGTATTTTTGGAACAGTTTTACTCCTTCAAACGTACAACTTAATTTTTGAAACTTTGTCCATGTTTAGCATGGGAATCCAACTCTTTAACCGTGTAAAAAACTCAGTATGCATGAAACAGCATTTCACCCCCCCTTTAAATGTAAAGTTCAAAGAAAGTGAAATATATGTTGATGTGCTTTAATCCGAGGAAAGTCGTTGTTCAAAGATTTAGTACATGGAAAACATACCAGTCACGTATTATTGGAAAACAACAGCTTTCAAATTTTCAAAATAAAATCTAAAATTATAAATAATATATTCTTAAAATCATAAATTTTGATGAAGCAAAAAAAAAAAAAAGATCAAAAAGACTTCAATAAAACTGCCTTTAAGCCTTTGATTTAGTAGTACTTTGTGCAATTTTTCAATACAGATATAAAATTATTCAGTGATTATGGCCACATCTACCTGACATACTAATATGCTGCTCTATTATACAACAGAGCTTTAAATCCATAATGCCTTACTAAGTTTATCATCAACGTCAAAGAGAAATGTACTTCATGTGTATTTTCAGTCCAGGTGAACATGAACTACAGAGTGACATTTCAAGACATGTTAAGAAAAGACACGGTCACTCTAAATTCACGGAGATCCGTCCACAGCCTCTATGAATGGCAAGACTGGAGAAAAACTCATTTTCAACCTCTTCAGAACCGGAGAGCCTGCCACGCTTTCTGATTAGGTTTTGTCACAGATGAATTTAAGGTGGATTGCGGCTTGATTTGCTCATGAATTTTGCAGCCTGCCATAGGTGAAATTGCACATTTCTCTTCTGATATTTCTGAAGAAACTGACTTTCCTGTCCGAGAAGTAGAGATGAAATGGGAGATACTGTAAAGGAAGCAATAACACACTCTGTACTTGTCATCAGAGAAGTGCTTTAAGCACATTTGATGCATCTTTTCTAGCTCTTGGGTTCTTGGCTACACAAGCAGATTTTAATTAGCATTGTAGAAAGCATGTGAAGAGTTGCAGATATAAAAATTACATTTTGACATTTTCAGCAGGAAGCAAAATCTCGCTAGGGTGTTGTAGGTGCTTGCCAGGACACCATTATATGGTTGATAAGGTGTTGAGTGGGGTTTCAGCTCATTGTTATGCGGTTGCTAAGGTTTTTTGGGTGGATGCTAGATGGTTGCTTACTGATCCAAGTCAAATGGGTGCCCTCAAGTATATATGATATTGCCACTTTCAACTCCAGCTTCATAAGACTGATCACTTGTGGAAAAAAAAAAGTAAAAACTGGGCAGATTTTTTTTAAGAACTTGTAAACCATTAAATACAGACCTGCTTTAAATTCTAAGGTTCTTATTCAATGGTAAATGCTTTTGTTGAAGCTCTCCGTTCATATGATTTCCACTTATTTTTAAATAATTGTGCTTAAAAGCTGAATTTGTGTTGAAAACCTACATAACCCATGATGCTGTATGGAAAATTCCACCAGTCTAGTTGTAATGACTGGCAAACTGTACCAAAACCATCATTTACCTGCATGAGTTTCTTTTTTTTTGTTGAACGCAAAAGATATTTTGAAAACTTTTGGTAGCCAAAGAGTTGACGGTAGCAATTGCCTTCCACAGTATTTTTTCCCATATATGGAATTCAATGGCTCATGTCAACCGTTTAGTTAAACATTCCCATACACATTCTCGGACACTAATGCATTTAGTTCACTTTTACTGCACAAATGGTATGGGAAGAGATATGTGCCAAAGTTTAAGGACCATTTCGCCCACACAAGCAGTTCTTAAGCAAAGCAGCAGCATAACTAGGCATAGTGCTTCTGTTGTGTAACTCCGCTCTATACAGAAAACAGTGATTTCTGAGTTACTGCATTCAATATTTCTTTTCAATAAATGCCATGAAATTATTTACATTTGCATACAGAGGAAGACCATATTTACATCCAAATTTAAATTAATTCAATGGGAAAGGCACCAAAACCCAAACTGCCTAAATTCTGATTTACATTGCATCACGTCCAACAGATGTCTTTTTCATTTAATGAGTGAGTAGTTCACTTCATTATATTATATTTTTTTTCATAGAGGCCTACACTGCAGAAGGTTTTGTCGATTAGTATTTTCAACATGTTTTATGCAAAAAAATAAAATAATAAAAAAATAAGCTCAACACCAAAATTCTACATACACCTACACTTCTGCCGTCAGTGTGGGCTTTACATGGCCTGTTTTTAAGCATTGTACATGTGGCGCTGTGGTCAGATTTTTGGCATATTGCATCATATTTTGTATTTTGACATTCTGCTGAAAAAAAAAAAAGAAACAACCTTCTAATTTCTTTATGCCAGCATTACAGTAATGCAGTTATATCTAGCCTCATTCTATCCTATACTGTATGTATTTGTTTTTCCATGTACATTTAGTCAGGGCCCAGAGCCAATCCAAGCACTGTTTCCCACTGAAATGATTGCAGCTCTTTGGAAGGTGTCCCCATCTCCGGTCTTTCACACTCCGAGAGATTGGCTCCACTACCAGAATTCAGATGAGCTTTGCTAGCTTGTCCCCTCAAAGCTTAAAGGTTGTGCACTTCCTAACAGCAGAGGAACAGATCTCATCTCTATATCACAAACGTGACAGTCCTTAGCTCTTCTGTAGTGAGCTAACCGGAGGCAAGCGTGATGCCAGTATGGGTCCAAACACTGCAAAGTAAAGCTGGGGGTAGAGTATATATATCAGCATACGCTGTAGACCAATGACATGACTTTGTCATTTGTGTGAGCCGTGGCCTGATCAAATATTCATAACCATGGTCAGATTAATCCATGCACCATTTCGTAAATATTAACCCCTCCAATTCTCCCGCGCCTGACACAAGGGAATCGCAATAAATAGCTCCTCATGTTTACTTTCAATACATTTAATCAAACACTGGGACAAAAGCTCAACATCTCTGCTTTCTTGTGAGAAAGAAGAGCAAATTACATTGAATAATTTTACATTGGTAATAACTTGAGAAAAGCAGGCTTTTGAGACCCCTTTGTTTTGTGCATAATACACGATAATGGTGGAGGAAAGGGTCTAAGGTGGTTTTGCATTACAATTCAATGTGTCTGATTTGCAAACGGCATTTGAAATAATGTTTAATTTATTGAGGGGCATGCTGGTTTTTTGACTCCTTTTACAAACAAACCCTGGGCATGTAAATCAAGTGGAAAGTATTGATCTAGAAGACGTTACAGAAATAAAAATCACTCTAATTGTTTAGATGAATTTAAGTTTAAAAGCCTTTTACAAATCTGAAATAGCAATTGCACAATTAGATCAAACCATGATTCTAGTGTGTGTGTGCAAATACGTTGTACTGTAGCAATCCAAAGAAATAGTTCACCCAAAAATCTAAATATTATCATCATACCAATGTATTGAAAAGAGTGACTAACAAATTTGTCAGAATGAATGCAAAATTGTAATATTTGGTTGAACGATCACTTAAAATGAGATGTTTACAAATATTAATTGTCCAAAGTAAAAACAAAAAAGTAGTGACATCAAGCATCTCTTGGAATAAAAAAATAAAAATCCTTTTCATGGAGGTATTTGTGGCCCTTACATAACGTGGCTATTTCTCACGAGTCTCAGTGTTATCTTGTCGGTATTCCCACCAACATATTGTTCTTAGGTGAGCAGCCCTCAGGGACCATGGTCATCACCCTCACAGAATACCCATGAGTCTCGGCGGCCCAACTGCGGTCCAAGTCCACCAGTCCCATACAGCGCTTTCCTGGTGATTAAGGGAGAAACAGTTTGGAAATTAGATGAACTTTATCTTTGAGAAACAGGCCAGAAAACTACTCAGCTGTAGAACTGTTAGTTATGGTCAAGAAAATGCCTAAATGTACTTTTAACTTTTTTTTTAAAGAGTTCTATTATCAGTCAATGAAATAAATTAAATTAATGCTCTGGTTTTTCCATGGACATTTTAACCTTGAATCGCCAAAAAAAAAAAAAAAAACATATGTAATAATTTACAATGACAGTCTATAGGGTAAAAAAAATTCCAAAGGATTCAAACACATAAATGTGCAGCTAACATGTTGGTCACACTTTATTTTAGGGTCCAATTCTCATTATTAATTAACCATTAACAATTACTTTTGCCTCAATTAATTCCTAATTTGCTGCTTATTAATAGTTTATAATGTAGTTGTTAAGTTTAGGGTATTGGGTAGGATTATGGATGTCATGCATTATATGTACTTTATAAGCACTAATAAACAGAGAATATGTTAATAATAGACATGCTAATAAGCAACTAGTTATTAGTGAGAAATGGACCCTATATTAATGTGTTACCAACATTTTTTTATAAACTGCTTTTATTAAGCAGTTAGTACATATATGTTTAAGGGGTCATATGATGCGATTTAAATTTTTCCTTTCTCTTTGGAGTGTTACAAGCTCTCGGTGCATAAAGAAGAAATGTAAAGTTGAATCAATGTTAAAAACAGTTGAGCTTCTTACTAAATTTATAGAAACCATGAAACTTTTTTTTTCAGGATTATTTGATGATGAATAGAAAGATCTTTCAAATTTCATGAATTCATTTTCAAAAACTTTTTCCAAAGTGGAATTTCAAATAACTTTAATAACAGACATTTCTTTAAAGATATTCTGTTATCTCAGGGATAAAACAGTAAAACTTAAAGCGGTGCTTTTTGAAAACACACTAAAGACTTAAAAACAAACTTTATCATCTTATCAATTTGTAATTAATAGCTCATCTAAACTCTGAAAGCCTTTGGAAGGTCTCGGCTTTGACTGACACATCACAGGCATCGGCGCTGATTAGCATGTGTCTTGTGAAGAGGCTGTCATCTCGCCAGCTATAAAAGATGGGCAGTGGAAGGAAAGATGACAGTGGCATCAGATTTATTTGAGAGTGCAATGAGACGGTGAGGCTGAATGTGTGTAGCAAGAAATTTGATGGAGAGAGAGGTCACCGAGCATGTGTATGTGTACTGTTATAGATTCACCATTTATACTAAACAGAAATGCTTTTAAAGGGTTTACTGGTAACCTAACAAGTGCTTTTGGTCCAGAGAAACATTAACAAAGGTTTTTAAACATCCAATGGAAGTGCACACAATTAACCATCAACTAGTATTTTGAGTCAAATGTAAAATAAGTATTACTGATATACTATTTTAATTGTTATTAATATTTAAAATTTGTTTATTTTTTATCATTTTCATTTCAAAGGTGCTGTATGTAACTTTTTTTGCAAGTTACTAACTACTCGCTACAGCCAGTTCTTCTTGTTTGAAGTGTGCGTTCCATGTCGGAATGACTGTTTTTGTTTTGGTCTGTGTGATTCTGCCCACTGCCAGTTTAACCAATAGTATTTCGACATCCCAGGTTTACAGTTGGTGGAAATCACAGTGTATTGCAGCCATGGAAGCCATCAAATGAACAGGTCAGAGATCACAGAATCTGCCCAACCTAAAAAGCTTTGGCATCCATCTACAAAGCTCTTTGACCAAAGTCCATTGTCAGTTGTGCTCATTCCTGTTCTGTGTCTTCAATCTGTCAACCCATTGGAGTGTCATGTCTGAGCGGGAGGGGGTGAGAGAAACACCTCTCCCGAATATTTTGAATTTGGACAGCAGTACCCATTTCAACCACTAGCTGTCAATATCACATACTGCAACTTTACATTTTAGTTACAGTTATAGTTATTTTGTTGTGTGTTTGTCATTTTCATTTCTAAATAGCTTTTCAATTTAAATTTTATATATTTGTTATTTTAATACTTAAACGAAAATAAATTGAGAAATAATTCCTTGGCAAGTACCTGAAATGAAACATTTTATATTTATGCATGTGTATGTGTGTGTATATATATATATATATATATATATATATATATATATATATACACACACACACACACACACACACATATATATACACACACACACAATGTTTGTTTTAATTCAAATAAATTCAAATAAAAAATTAACAATTAAAAACTGCACATCTAACGGCAATAGATAAGTTCGCTGGAGAAAAAACTTCTAAAAATTCCTGATGTTTGAATTTTCAGAAAATTTATGATGAAGGTAATGCGACCAAAACATTGTCAATGAATAAATATTTTGAGATTTTTTTTGCATAGATAGTTTGCCGGATTTTTATTTTATTTTTTTCAAACAACAACAACAAAAAAAATCTAAATTTTTCATGGTCTAAGTTTCCATTTTAGTTAATGATAATAGTCAACACTTTTAGCCATATGGACGATCTCTATTAGTATTTCCCCTCCTAAAGCAAAACAGGCACAACAATTCTGACCACCTGTTAAAAAATTACCACACATCTTACCGATTAATCGTCGTTCTGGAGGTAAATTGATAGCCGTCTGGTCTGCAAACCTGCACAGGATCATGTGCTCCTGTGGAAAACATAACATACCGAACACATGCAGACACATCAATAAACACATTTGCACATAAAAATACACCCAAAAAAATATCTGATAAACAGCATGTGTGTGGCTCAGCTAGTGCAAATTGTAGAGAAATATCGATGCATCAGATCGTTAGGGTTGTGGTGAGGAAACGGTCCATTTATCAACCCTTACAACCAGCCATTAAAGGGAAACACAGAGGAAAAAGCAGCACCCAGTTCATTTTATATTAATCAATATAATCTAATTGCATTTTTTGCAGGGAACGTTGCAAGGAAGTGCCGCAAAATGACTTCCTCTGCTGTTGATGACCAACGATGGCTTCAAGCAACCATTATTCTGAATTAACTGAGTGAAACAAGTGCTGATGGAAAGGAACGTAACAGCCCTGGCAGATTGATTCCTCCTATCAAGTTCAATCCTCTAGGCTAATAGCTGCGATCAATGCTATAACTCAGTACAATGTCTCAAAAACAGGCTTTAACACAGTAAAGTGTTTCTAGAGCAGGTTTAGTATTTGTACCGATGAGAAACATCGCATCGATTATGTTAGTTTGGAAAGAAACCCAGGGAATCTATCTTTTTAATTTCATTTTAAACAAATCAAGTCATAATAATTCAAATAATATAGCTTATTCCGTAGGGAAATTCAATGCACGGAAATCATTTTTATCAATGCAATCACTGCATCGAATTTACCAAACCAGTTGCAAATTAAACAAAAGTATATGCATCTAAACTATATATGTGCAGATCATATTTTAAGGGTGGTTGCCAGGTTTGCTACATCTGTAATAGATTAGGAAAGTAATATCACACCTACAGTATCCTCAACAAGTCCAAACAGTTTAATTCATAATACAGTTTGTTCAAATTCCAATAGTAATAGCAAAAGCGATGCTTGTTTTGGTAAACAACACTAATGAAATGGCTCTAGGGAACTGCCTTTCTCTTGTAGGCTCCCTATGTAGGTGATATCTCTGCAGGGGCCGTGAGCGCAGTGTGAGAGAGGCAGATGCAGGAGTCAAGAGAACATTGTGACTGTGAGATACGACTGATTAACCTCATCCATTACTCACACTTCTGCCTCACTGTGCCATCAGCGCCTGGAGAAAAGACAACGTGCAACTACAGTACATAGCCACGCTATTCCCAGGAATACACTATTTCTGCAGCGCTTGAAGTGAAGGAAAAACACCGGCTTATGGTATATGTTCTTGTACAGTAACATTTTCACAAAGCTGGTTGTGGGAGCAAAGAGCTGATGGAGATTCACCTCAACTTCTATTTTGTCCTCTATAGTTATAACTAGAGATGCACTGGTACAGAAATTCTGGCTGAAACTATCATTTCTGGTAACAATTTAGATTAGGTAACAATTCACTATTAACTAGCTGCTTATATGCATGCATATTTCTAGCATATTGGCTGTATATTAGTATTAACAAAGAACATATATCTTCTGCATGTCCACATTTTAGATCCCTAATCTTAAGGGTTACCTAATTTTTTACGCCAATAAACACTGGTCGATATTTTAAATCTATTTGGCTTCTATATTATATATTAATATGATATTATTATTATACTAAAATAACAACTGATATATAAAATATTAGCATTTAGTGCTTTATTTTCTATGCCAGGTTTCAAAAGTATTTTGTTTAAAGAAGAAAAACAAGGTCTGAACATCTGCTTCCAGTATCAGGCTAATAAGACTCATTCCAATTACAGTGTCATGACCTCTTGTCAGACATGAGCTGAACATGACTAAACACTGCTCTACACATACATGAGGCTCTCCTGTGGGGTTTTCCACTCAGAATCAGGCCGTGTGACGTCCCACACGTGTAGGCGATAATGAAAAGAGTGGAACACTTACCTTATAGCTCAGAGTCTCTGTAAACCTGGCGCTGTGGAGAGAGACGGAGGGGGCCAGATTTAATGAACTGACACACACTGAGGCATGAATGAAAAATTACATGACACGTAAAAAAAAAAAAAAAAAGTTTAAGGAGAGGACAGTCTATTCAGATCAAAGGAGGTGCTGAAAAACATTATCTACATACAAAAAAAAAAAATGCATATAGTGGTTCGGTTGCAGAAATAAGCGGTGTGTAAACCACAGGATGTCTTATGTAACACTTGCATGATAAAGAAGAGCTCTGAATCTCTTGGAGATGTGTGTGTGGTAGGAAATGTTTGGTACACTGACTGTCTGTCATCAGGAAGCCCTTGCTGGTCTACTGCCGAATGCCACAAATGACAAAGAGAAAGTCTCGGCAACACAGTGAACAACCAGGGAAAAATAATTTCCTGTGCTCGCTGCTCTTGCCACCCTGATGCTCATGCCCCGCGGCAAAATTCCTGCCTGAGATTAAATGAAAGTTTACGCCAGATTTGGTGAATGATAGCTTGCGACTGGGGGAAAAACTGATGACTGTTAGGAAGCTTTAAAACCCTCTCTCTCTTTTTTAACATGTTGTTGCCAACATTAAATGTGGGAATGATGAGACTCAGCTGTGGGATTGTTGATACAGGACATTCAATTCTGAACATCGGTGTGAAGAGAAAGAGAAATAACTGATCCGCAATAACGAATGTTTATTATGGTAATCTATCATGGTGAGCTACTTTTGATCGTCATCATTCATTCTCATCAGTATTTTTTTCAGAGCATCCAGAGCTTAACATTTAATACCGTGGATTATAATAGATCTACACTGTTGCCGTGTACTGTGGAATTAGGCAAACGAATGAACAAAGATCAGAGAGACAGAAGACATGTTTATCACCTCTTGGGAAATTTGAACTTGAGTGTGTTTTGAATGAACCCATAGCAGCACGGACTAATCACAAATCCCGCCCGCGCCTGAAGGCAGCGATCCAACACCATGTCTGTCGCCACTCCGCACGCATGCAGGGCCACCTGAAACAGACACAAGACACCTTAAACACATGGGTGCTTTACCAACAGTTGGTAACCAACCAATCACAGTTGCGCAAGAAAATAATGCGTCACTTTTGGATAAGAGGGTTGATGTCATTTTTTTTAAATCTCATATGCTCACCACGGCTTTTACTTGATCAAAAATATAGTAAAACAACAATAATAGAGCGAAGTAAATCATTACTCAAGCTTTCAGTCTCACATGATCCTTCAGAAATCATTCTGATATGCTGAGTTAATGCTCAAAACAGATGAAAAATAACAGTTGAAAACTGCTGTGCTGCCTAATAATTTTATGGAACGCGCGATAACTTTTTCATAATTTTTTGATCAACAAAGTTCAAGAGAACGTAATTTATTTGAAAAAGAAACTTTTTTTGTAACATTATAAATGTCGCTTTTGACAGATTTAATGCATCTCTCCATTAATTTCTTAATTTCATCTTCACAAAATAATCTTTCTGACCCAAATCATCTTGAATTGAGTCAAATGAATTTACTGAAAAAATGCATTAAAAATGTAATCTATACAGACAATGACTTGAAGACATAACTTAAAACGTAATTAAATTAATTTTCAGATTTGTGTTGAAATATGTTTCAAAATATGTCAAGGTATAACCAAAGTGGAAAGGATCACAGCTCTCATTAAAAGGATAAAATACTTTGGGTTTATGGAAAGCCTTTGATTACTTGATAATCACACGACACATTTTTGAAGTCATTAAATAAATAAACAAATTTAGAGACTGGTACAGAAGTTTTTCAAACCTGCATGAAGCCAACATGAAAGCCTAAAAGATTACATTACTAGGAACTTGACATTTAAACCAGTATTACACCTAAAGCATAATACATAAAATACAATTTGTTATATCATTATAAATGTGTGTATTCGACTAGTTTCCAGTGTTCAGGGTGGTGTAAATTAATGCATGACAAAAACCACCAGATTAAACTCTTCACGCTGCTTTCCGCCTGTGCTTGACCACATTTCCACACATCATCTCAAAGCTCTTCCCATCTTTGTCTATCTAGCAGTGTTCTCATTGATCTGTTAGTGGTTTGGGCACAGAGCGAGAGAGAGCGGCAGTCATACCCCGTCACTGTGACACCGCATGACAGCAGACGTCGCTCTGCCTATTAGCAGGAAAAGTGGATCGAACAGATTGATGGAGGGTAAAGGAAAGTCTTAGATGTCCTCACAGAAGCTCAAGTGAAGATCAAGCGTTCAGCTCGGCTCACGGACTAGTGCCTATATCCATCACTGTTAGGGTGAGAAACTGGAACAAATAATGCTAACTGTTGTCTCAGTGAGTGTGTGCGCACAGCCGACCAAATCCATGGATTAACACCCCTTAAATCCCCCATAAGAAGTTTTCTGGTATATGTGGCCGAATCACAGAGGATTCGCTTTACATTCTGCTTGGAGTTGCCATAGAGGAGGAAATATGTCTGTGAACTCTGTGTGGGAAAAACACACAGCCTTAGCTGATATTTTATAGGCCGTGACTGAATAAATCAAGTGTGGATTGTAATTAAGTTCTTGAGACGCTAATTAGATCGAAATGATTCGTAATGTCTTTTCAACAGGATCTGGAATTAAGCCATTCTCAAAAACCCAGGGCAGGTGTTTGAGTATTCAAGGGCCACCCTTATGTAATGATCAGAATCCACTAATGCAGGGTTTCGGCTATTTGTAGTACACCACCATCTCATAATGGGGCCATCCAATCAACAGCGACGCATCACCACTAAGACCTAGAGAAAAACCTAGAAAACCTAGAGCTTCGAAGACGTCGTGCTTGTGAATTTCTGAAATAAATGCAACAAAACTGCATCGTTGCAATGCACCAATACTACAGATATTACAATGACGGACAAGAGACTTTAAGAGTAAATCAATGCACAACTAGTGTATGAAAACAGGTACAAAGTACAGGAATTTTTCAGATAAGTCTATTCACACCAAAGGCAGAATGAAAAAGTATTCAGGCAAATGCTTTAATGCAAGATATAGCACAACTGAGAAACGATATTACCCACTCTGATAAAATACATTACTTTTATGTAGATATATAGTGATAGGATGATAAAGGAATAGAAGGTATAATAACTAAAACAATAACGGTGTACTGACAGTAATAATATAGAGCTTAGCAAAAAAATGTGACTAGGTAGGCAAAGTACAAATATATCTAAGACACTTTCTCATGTCTTTTTGATCTGCATGAATACTGTTGGTTTTTATGTTTCTCACGGACAAAATGAACAGTTCTCCTATTAAAGCAAATAAATAAATAAATAAAAAGGAAAACTGAAACCAGAGCATATAAAAAAATAAACATAAAATGTCAAAACTCCAAAACAAAAAATTGTCTGTTGAATTGTAATATTTAGTGAGAACAGGTCAACAGAAAAGAACATTAAAATATTGTTTTTTAATATTTGTGGGTGAATGTTTACTGTGGCTATAATACTGTAAAGCAATTACACTTGAGCTTAACGTGAAATCATTCTTGGGATTAGATATTTATTTTTACAAATGGAAAGAGGTTGTCTTTCATCGGAATGTTGGATGCTCCGTCTCTAGAACGAATTTGCAGTCATAATGAGACCAAGCTCGTGGGCTGTCTCCCAAGAGATCAGATGAGTGTAGTTTAGCACGGGACAGAAGCTCAAGTTTGTTTTCCCTTCGCAAGCAAATAAAGTGGATTTTGCATCAGTTTTGTGTGGTCTGAAGGATCCAGCAAACAAAACAAACAGAAGTTTTCTGAAAGCATTTAAAATACAACAAGTTGAACGCCAGCCTCGATGCTTGTTTTTCCTCGCAGAAATTATTCAGCACTGGATGGCAAAATAATAAAGCATGCTGCAAAAGCATATTTCTTCATTAGGATTTTTTTTCTTTTTTTTGTAGCAGGACATTTTTGCTGATGATATTTCTTTTTCTTCCCCTCAATAGGGATAAAAAACATTTCTGTCTTTATAATTAAGTAGTTTGCCTGAGGTGTGGAAGACACAGCTTCATGACTACGATGCAAATTAATTTCTCACAGCCGCAGAGCACAGCAGTGCGCCTCTTTTCTTTTACACAATCATTCAACAGGTACAACAAATCAAGTTTGAGCAAACAGCCTACAACTTCACTTTTCACATCATTACCCACGTTTAATCTTATTATTTATTTATTTTTGGTGTAGCTACAAGACTTATTACAGACTGTCTTAAAAAACGAATAGAAGCTATTTTCAGGTATCTAACCCTCTGGGAAACAATATGTATCTGTTTAGCAAGCAAAGCCTTTTAATCATTAATGCTAATGAAATGTGAGTTAATAGTTTAGAAACCCAAAGACGAGGTAAAATGGAAAGCCTTAAAAGACCTCTGTCTCTAAACAGCAAGGCAATCTGTTTTATATTACCAACACACAACAGTGCACAATCACTTTCAAGAGCTTTCATATTAACTGTTAATCGATGGTGGAATGACTCTTTAAACTCAACCCAAACACCACAACAATCTTTTCCATCTGAATGTGTTTTCATGATTGCTGTCATCTGTATTTGCTGTACAAGATTTTAATAAAACCAATTCAATGACTAATTGCATAATGTGACCAAGATTTCTTTCACTTTAATTTGTTTTTATGGTTTTATCTGTAATTTTTTTTATGCTAATTATTATTGAATTATTAATTTCAATATTTTTGTAAATATTCAGGTCAGGTAAATTTTAGAACTGCTATCATTAATTATGAAGCATTGCTTTAGTACAGAAGGTTTTTTTTCCTTTTCGTTTTTGTACTTTTTTAAATTTTTTATTAGATATATTGCTTTTGCAATGATGGTAACATTCTCAACATTTCTGTAACATTGCAGAATATTTAGTAATATTCTAGTGCTTTCCGGAGCATTGTGGGACTAGTCAGAAAAGACAAAATTCCTCCAATTCTGAAGTTTTGGACGACTCACTATGTAACGGTTTATGTTAACGTTCAACTGATGTTTGCTCAATATTATGCATGTACCATGCACCTGTTATGCATGAGTAATAACATTAGCCTGTATAATTTGTAAACATTGTTTTGCGTGAGCACTGCAAATGATACAGTATTCAGCATGTCAAACTTCATAAAGAAATATTCCAATTAAAAGCAAAACAACATTTTTATTTAAATATATATACACACACACAGTGTTATTTTCAAGTCTATAAACCACAATATTTAAATGTCCCTGATATTTCCAGATTTTTTCAGTAATCTAGAGACAAGCAATTTTTCCATCCACTCCTGTGTGATGTTATAAACTAGAAGATATTTAATGTTTAACTTAATGTGATAAAAAAAAGGTCCTATTGCTTTCAAAGGTGCTAAAATAATCCGATTACACTTTTATTACTTATTTCTGATGTAAGTCAAGGAATATTTCACATCCACATTGGTAAATGTTTGAGGGAAAAAATAACTATAAACCTAGGATGGTAATTTTGACAAATTTCTTTAGGTGCCCATTTGATATAAATCTTGCGTGTTCTTCTTTTTTTATGATAGTGCTAGTTGCCCAAAAGAAGTTCTACATAGATATACAGGTATTGGTTTTGGGAAACAGTAAAGGTTTGATAAAAGTCCTTTGTGTGGGCAGCAGATAATCCCCCAACCTGGGGCGCGTGTGAAGCTCAATACTGCATCTGCAGCTCTCTGTGGAGACGAGGCCAGGGGCTGCACTCCCAAACATCTCATTACTTCCACAAACAAACAAGAACTGCAGCAAGCACATACTCCCTCATTTATTACAAATACAACAGTATCCCTCAAAGATTACACAGCAAAAAAAACTGTTTTCAGACAAAATATCTTGCATTAAGTTTATTTATTACTACACTGGCAAACTGTTGTATTAAATAAGGTCAGAGAGTGCTTAACACAGGTACAGTCCAGTTAGTAGTTTCAAATTTCTAATATCTTTGTGGTTACAACACTTGAGCAAATGAAAAATTAAGCTAAAACTGAATGCACTCTGTTTGGGTATGTTTGATAGGGTCATGTCGAGGAGTTAATTTCATCGCTCAAAATGCAGAAATGAGAAACCCACTCGCTTTTGAAATGAAGGACAAACGTGAGGGTTAACTGCATAATTAATATGGATGGCAGGAACAATCAAACTGCAACTGCGGAGAGCCAGAATCCAAACTTTTAAACAGGTTTTACAATGCAAGGGACACCTTAATGTGAAATTACTGACACTGCTCTCTATAGCAAGAGACAAATGCTATAAGCAAACATTAACAAAAGCAATTTTCATTGAAAGGCTATGGGGGGTTGAAATGTGTAAGAGCACGCTGAAAATAAAGGATTGAAAATCTAATGTAAAAAAAAATGAAAGCTGCATTACATGAGTTTTGCCCTTTTGTTGGTTTGGATTGCTTCTATTGTTTTCATTTGTAAGTCAATTTGGATAAAAGTGTCTGCTTAATGACTGAATGTAAATCTCCATTTGAAGCCTGCAATTGGAGTTATTTGTGGAATTATCTTCATTACATGGGTTGAGTATTGGCACGGCTCCTGAGCACGGATTAATCTAATGTTTTAAGGGTCTATGTGTGGGCTGTCAGTCAACGCACCAGTTCACTGTACTTCACCATAACAATAAAATAAGAATTTTCACCAGAACCTGAACAAGTAACATGGCTGCCAGTTTTGTTCTGACCAACTGAAAAACTAAAAATAGTTTTACAACAAATCGTGCTACCGATGATGATTAAATCAAATGATCGCAGTAGCACAAATAAGATGCTGGATGAATTACAAACCATTTCCTAAAATCCAAACCAAAATGCCACCTAAATCTGTTAGCATTATTATAGTGAGAATTATAATTGTGCACTGTAAACAACAATGCCTGTAAATATATATAAACACACTTGCTGAAATATTGAACACTTCACAGACAAATATCATGCATGCGTATAATATAAAGCAGCTCTTACCCCAATGTTGAAGTTTCCAGTGAAATAGTCAAGATTTGCTTGGACGAAGCCGATGTTTGTCAACCCAAGCTGAGCACTTCGCTCTCTGGCCCTGACCAGTGACTCCTCTTTATTTTCAATGAGAATAACCTGATCGATAACAAACAATAAAAAAGGGATAATTCACCATGCCTCATAGAACACCTCTTACAGTTTACTGGTTCATTGCTCATTGATTCTCAAACTGCTCTTCTTTGAAAAGCCGTTTCAGCACAATCAGCTAAGAAAATGAAGTACATCTAATAATCCACTGAACTATCAAAAGTGTATTAACGCTCAAAGAGTATTCTAATGCAGAGTAAGTATCACCTTGATTTTCATATTCTCTCTGTACAATTTTCCCAAAAAGGTATTGTGGGGAAAAAAACTGAGTGGGAATCAGTTTATTTTTCCAGTGTCAACAAATGAGGTCACTTGGGAGGAAGACAGATTTAGATTCTCTTCTTTGACTCCTTTAACTTGAACCTGCTACACTTGAACAAATCAGAAAGTCTTACCTGACATTTAGGAAGCGTGTACGCCAAAACAATCCCAACGTGCCCCTAAGAAAACAAGAAAAGAGAAAGCTGCAAAAGATCTTGGAGAAACAGAGCTCAAAGAGCTCATCACATCACAGTCGGCTCATGAGAACACAGACGCCCATCCGAATATTGACCTGTTGCTCTCAGGCTGTAACATCGGTGCTTGTATGCATGCACAGAACAACAAGATTACATGAGGTGACAAGGGAGGAGAACAGATGCTTACTGACACACATACAGACTCTCGTGAGAAAACAGAAACAAGTCCAATACAGTTTTAAAATGTCAGAAGGCACCGTACCCCCCCGCTGCAGAAATCAACCACCGTGTGCCCGGGGCGGGCCAGCTCCTTCACCACAGCAAGCAGGTTGTTCAGCTGTTGTTGTTTGCGCACGGCGCGGGCGTCTGACATCTTACCTTTTGAGAAAAGCAAATGTGAAGACTGAGACGGCCGACAGCAACACAGTGCAACAAGATTCAACCGAAGCCAAATTAAAAATGAGTGTCCATATCAAACTAAACCGAGATCACAATCAGTCCCTCAACTCGAATGGATTTATTATAAGAATGACTGATTCTGCAGAAATCAATAATTAAATAAATTAAGGTGGCTATATAAATAACAGACGAATTAGGGCTGGGCCCTATCGATTTTATCGATTTTATCGATTAACTCGAATTTGACGTTAAGGGCGATCTGTTTTGTTTGAAATCGGTTTTCTCTTTAACTTCCACCACCGGCTCTCCCCTCAGGCTTCCGTAGTTCAGAGTGGGCTCGCCCTCCCCCCGCTTTCCTTACAGCCGCACATTTTATCTCACCAAACATTTCTAATGTGCGATCATATTAAGTCGTTTGTCTGTGAGATCTGCGAAATCGGTCATGCGCGCTGCGGAGGCTGTCTGTCAGTCACTCACACACACACACACACACACACAACAAGAACGAGCGCGGCGCACACACACACGAATAACAGAACGAAAACTCCCGCTAAATAATAAAGAGTGACGATGGCAGAGAGAGTAAAACTTACCAAAGTGTGGTTATACTTCCCTAGCGTTAGGGTGACCAGCTGAGATTATTCAAAGATCTCTTCAGTCTGTCATTAGTCTTTAGTGTGCCACAAAAAACAACAACATTAAAATCATGAACTCAAATGTCAATGTGAAAAGAAAAAAAAAGAAAAAAACAATGACTGTTGTAACAGTGCGTAAATCAGACCTTTCTGTGATGCTAACGCTAATGAGTTTAAAGTTTTGTTAGCACTTTATGAATACCACTGTGACAAGTATGTATTTTTGTAATGGATCTAATTTTGTCTTTTTGGTTACATTTATTTAACCAAAAGTGTTTTATCAAAGAGGGACACACAATTTTATTTTTTATTTATATTTTAAGTTATTTTGAAGATGCATTGTGTGACTGTAAGTTATTAGAAAACTGATAAGCTACATTTTCACTGTTTACAAGCAGTGCCTGCCATCTCGTTTACAAGCATGTTTTGAGGCTTGTTTCCTGTTACATTTATGCACAAAGGGAAGATTTAGATTAAACTGCATAAGTGAAAATCAGAACAAAATAAAGAGTACATTTGTTTTGAGCAATTTCTTTGTCGGTTGTAGTTTGTTTTTAAATAGAAAAATTTTTTTGATTAAAATCGAAAATCGTGTTTGGTGTGAAAAAATCTGAGATTTTTTTTTAAGCCATATCGCCAAGCCCTAAGACGAATATAAAGAAACTGATTGATATAGAGATAGATAGATATAAATACATCGGTAAACAAACAAACTATTGGTTTATTTAAAAACAAATTAATTTACAATTATTTTAGAAGTAAATATGGCTATATAAATAACCGATATGATTAACAGATAAACAAATACAAGAACCAACAAAAAAAATATAGAGAGCATAAAACAAACTGTTGTTTTGTTTGGTTTAAATAAGATTACATTTTATCCTAAGAGAAGAAAAAGGGTAGAGTGATTCTAGAGCCTAGCAAAGCTAATGTAGGAAATAACTGATAAAAGTAAATACGTAAACTATTGTTGTTATAATAAAAACATAAGCATAAATTGTCTTATTATAAGACAAGGGGAAAAAATGGAATAATTCTAGAGACTAACAATGTAGGAAAATAACAGAAATTGGTTGTATTATTAATTAAACCATCAAAATTTGGGTAATAATAATTACATATTAACACTGTTATCAAGCACATCAAGTGTCAAGGCAGGGTGTGTTACATCATCATTAAAATGTCTAATAATTATTTTGCGTCTCCATTTGTTATGTCCCTCACTTGACTCTGCACAATTTACATCAGTCTCTGAACATCAAGCTAATGAATACCTAAAAACGGCATTGGCGACGTTTAGCATTCTTACAGTTCACAAACTGAAACTGCTAAACACCACTCTCAGCTGTGATTAAAGGATCGAATTATTTCATCGGCTGTGTGAGAAATGTTAAAAGCAGGAAAGCTCTCAAAAATACATTAGTACACCTTTTTTTCCCTAGCCACTCAAGTCACCTCGAACTTTAATTGGAGTTAAAGGCAGTTTTCACACAGCCACGGGGAATCAATCTGCAGCAGATTTCCTGTTTTGAAGCTGCGCTGAAGAAACACCATCACTGTAATATAAATCACAGATGCGTCTGCTGTGCACTGCTGCTCTCATTTATGCACAACTCTCTGATGAGAACGGAAGTACTACCTGGAGCCAAATAGGAAACAAACCGCAAAACACGCTAACAAAGCTTTGTACAGTTTTGTTTATCATGTGTTATCAACACCTGATAATTAATGTCTATGATTCTGACAGGCTACAAAAGAATCAATCAGGCTCAGGTGAGGCAGAAAAGACAAACATGCTGATTCTTTCGCAAAGACGCATGTGGAGCAGATACACAGTATGCAGGGAAGATGTAACTCATTAACCGAGAGCACATTTACAGGCTCTGAAAGACAGAAATCCAGAGGAATATCGGCGTGCCGTCAAAAAACGATCCCTAACACATCAAGAGAATCAAATCCTTCCTGTAGCTCAAGTGGTAGAGCATTGCGTTATCAAGCGTAATCAAGGTTGTGGGTTCGATTCCCTGGGAACACATGATAGGTAAAAATTGATTACCTGAAAGCACTGTAAGTCGCTTTGGATAAAAGCGTCTGCTAAATGCATAAATTTATTTATTTTTTATTTAAATTTTATATATATATATATATATATATATATATATATATATATATATATATATATATATATATATATATATATATATATATATATATATATAAGCAAATAAATAAGCCTCTAATTTCCCATAATTTGCTGTCCTTTTATAATAATAAATACAGTAAGCAAATAAATAATCATAAATAAGGAAGAAACTCTCAAAATACACTGATCAACTCCACCAAAAGCTGTATTCTGCAAGCAGAAAATTGTGATGCTGAAAGTGATGAAGGAGAAACCAAGCAGAAAGACGTTCATAGAATAATGAGATATATTGATCAGGCAGAGTTTTTAATTCACCCGAGATAGCAGCCAGGTTTGATTCACAACCCCCTGCAGTCCTCGGAGACAAAAAGAGAGGCTGATAGTGTGGACAGAGATGATTGAGACGAGACACAAAGAAAGAGGTGTATGTGTTAGGAATAGAAAGGATGAAACAAAGAAGAAAAGATCATGAGGTCTAATCAGGGCTGCACTGAAGCAATCATCAATACTGCAATTCCTTTTCACATTACTTTAGATCCATGTTTATTTATGTGCCTCTTCATATATTATCCCACAGTTTTAATAAACTGGCATTTCTCCGTGTGGTCAATTATGTGCATGTACACCTGTACGTACCTCTGAATGACATCATTCTAACAATGTACAGAGATGTATTGATCTATACATGTGTATTGCAGTAGGGATGGTTATCTCAGCTACCTTACAGTTCTGGTTTAAGAGACAGGTTTTCTATTAACTGAACTGTAGGAGATAATATAATAGGAAGACATAATTAAAAGCCTGATTGCATCAATGCAATATTGTAATTTAGATTTAAAATGATTGAAAAAATTATGTGCTCACCAAGGCTACATTTGTTTAGTCAATTTTGGCTTTCTATCTGAACAGTAGTGAATCAATATGTGATTCAGAACAGCAAATTATGGCAGCATGCAATGTTCCCACTGAACTAGCATTTTCAAAACCGACGGAATGGAGGATGAGAAAATGAAAAACAGCGTGTCTTTTCAACATAACTCAGTCTAAAAGAGTTTCCAATAGTCTTCCAGCCAGCGAACCAACGGGAGAATATTTTCCAGCAATCCAGAGTAGACCTCAATTTCCTTCCTTTCTGCTGTAAAGTGTGAATGTGTGAGCACAAGCAGGGGAGGGGGAACTTTTACAGAGGACACAAAAGCAGAAGAAAACAGGCCCCTCGAGTGGACGGTCCGAATAGCTTGTTTGAGAGGTTACATCTGTGTTTGCAAGATTAAGAGAGGCCTGAATGAAGGTATTTAAGCAAGAATTGCTCAGGAGGACATCCTCAAGGTTGTTTTTCTGCAAACTATTCACAGGCACAGCTTCAGGGAGCTGGAACAAAATGCACGGATAGTTAATAGATAAAAGGCCAAAATCATCGACCTCAAATCACTTGGAAGTAGGGCTGCCACTTTTGTGAAAAAAATCTTTTTCGATTTTTAAGACATCTGTTCGTTGAATCGATTGTAAAATCGATTTTCCATGTCTAAAAAAAAAAAAGACGTTTCCCTTTTCAACGTCAAATAACGGACGAACGTAAAGAGCGCTGGAAATGCAAAAGTCAGCAATATTTCTTATTTATTGGGATGAAGTGCAGAATAACAAACAGCAACAGAAGTGCAACATTCTCGAAAAAAGATATATGCAGAGGAGACGGCTGCCATAACAAAAGAAAAACATCACTGCAGTCTTCAACCCGGCTGCATTTATGATTTAGGCATTTAAAATATCTCCAAGATTATTTTAATAATGATTCAATCCATTTCAAACAACCGTTCAGGCAGGCATATTGAAATGCGCAAAAAGTTACAAATTTATTGAACAGGAAAACAAGTCGATCAACATTTTCGGGGTCCAGAGCATTTTCATTTTCAGGGTTTATTCACTATATGTCCAGCTGTTGAGAAGACGTGCTACGACCGCACTGATGTCCCAGGGACACTCAGGTACAGCTGCGCAAGGTGGGGGTATTACTGCCAATTTTCCACCACAAAGCCGGTCGCTGTCAGCTTGCAATGGTCCTTTTTTATAACTCAGAATCTCCTGTAATTAGATGCGCGAATGAGGCGAATTCGTGTCTACCGCACCGCGAGACCTCCAGACGTGCGTAAACGCGTCTTTACATTGATTTATTATTGAAATTATTCGCGCCAGACGCTCTATTTTCGATTGGTGTGAACGCAGCATAAGAGGACGCTTTCGACGTCACTGGGTCTTATAAGCGCGTAAAATTGCTGGTATTTTCTGTCTAGCTGTCGCAAAGTACACTGCACTTTCGGATTTCTTTATTTTCTTTTTCTGCTTGTTTGTGAGTTTTGTTACATGTATATTTTTATGGTTTAATTATTTTTTTATTAATCGTGTACATATTTGGTTAAAATCGATTCCCCTATTTTTATTTTCGAAGCTTTTTTTGGTTGGTCCGATCGATTGTGAAAATGTGGACATGCCACCCAACACTGCTTTCCAAAGTTAACTTTCATGAACTGAAAACAAGCACATTATTGGTAGGCCACACATCCATCTCAAAATACCGTGGTATTACAACTTAAAACATCACTTGTTCTACAGCAGCACTTTATGGTAAGATACGTTTTTCATTAATTTCTTCATAATACATGCCTCTAACACTATGGCATACACATGAAAACACAAACACTAATGAGGGAGTGCATTCGGGGAATAACTACATAAAAGCTTTGAAAAATTGAGAGGATTTGAACATAAGCCACATTTTGCTCACATTCTGGCTATATAAAGCCGTTAAAAGCAAATGTGCCATTTTTTCTTTGTGCTTAAAAACACAGATTTGTACTTTCACAAGTAACTGAGCCAAACCTCCAAGACTTCAACTCAAATCAACATTTTTCTCATTTATGAAATAAATGTTTTGTTCTTGTTGTTCTGGTTACTATGCAGAGGCACAAAACAGTGAAATTTGAGCTCAAGCTGGAATGCCGCAAGATAACAGAGCCTCGCAACAGGTCAAATTTGTATTAATTGCTTTTTTGACATGTTATTTTCACAGCTATAAAAAACGGCTACTTCCTAAAAACTGACACATTTAGGTCAGCCGTGTACAAGGTTAAATCTCAAAGTAGGCAAGCAAGAGTTGAAACCACGTTTGCATTATCCTGCATGTATGAGGCATTCCAGACAGACATCATGATGTGGCTTTGTGTTAAATTAAGCCTAAATGATTAACCACACAAACATCTGCACTAAAACACAAACCATGACACGGCAGACATGCAGAGACGCTTTCCACCGAACCATCTAACAGCATTTTAATGACCTCTTAGTGATTTCAAAAAGAGAAAACACACGTGAAGTATGACAGGAAGGCTGTTTTCTGATAAACTAAAGGCCTGCGCCTCCACGATTACATTGTTCAGAGGAAACTGGAAGAGCTGTGGGGACGGGGAGGCTGCACAGACAGCAATCTCCCCCAGCCCTGAGCTCTCCTTTGGAGACACATTTGCTGAGAGAGAAAAACAACAGCTGTATTGCAAACATGGCGGTGCAGCTCATCTGGCTGAGCTCACGTTCCCAGGGAGCCCACGTGGATTGTGTGGGAAGCTGATGGCAGCCAACAGAAGCTCAATGCTACTTCCATGAAGTGACTCTCTTTACTGAAACTCATTAGTAAAGATGGCAGCTTGATTAGTGCAACCCGTTATTGACCGACAAGCTTTTTGTGGAAGGGAAATAAAATGAAAAAGGGGAATAAATGAATACAGAACCTTCATTCTCACAGTGACAAGGAGCAATTCGAGTCAATGTTAATTCTGCTCACGTACAGCACTGGGCGAGGTGTCCGCTTTTGTTTTCCATCCAAAACCCTTCAGATCGTCCCAGTGGAAGCTCACAGGTCAGCCTGTCCTCACAAAGGCACAGAATTTACACAAAAACCACAGCAATAAACAGATAGTCAGTAGAAAACGTGCATGAAAAGCCCAAATAATAAGTGAAAAAAGTTTAATCCTGCTGAGCAAATCTTTCAAACTCTTTCCTGACTCTATATGCTGAAGGTCTCTTATCGGGACTCTATCAGCCATGTTTTGTGCCTTGGACGCCAATATCTCAGAGATCACAATGAAAACAGGGACGCCTTTGTTGAAACTTGAGTTCCAGAACATTCTTAAAGCTCTCAGACAACGCAAGATGGACCAAACTGTGCCTAAAAAAAACAAACTATGTTTTATACTCAGAGTGGTCTTATTTAAAAAAAAAAAAAAAAAAAGTAAAATAAAAACGTGGAAAAATCTGAATATAATCACTTCCAAATGTCATTTAACAAAATTACATTTTTGAAGTTAAGCTACAAAACTAGTTTTGTAGGCAAGCTATAAAATATTTTGTTGAGCAGAAATTTCTGATAAATTGTTATTTGGAAGAAAATAAAACAAAATACTTAAAATAAATAAATACAGTCATCATGAACATTATCATTATTACAGTAATCAGTGATAATTATTTATTAAAATTATCAAATATTTGAAATAATTTTGTATTTGCTTTTAATATACTACCACTCCTAGTTTCTGTGTACATATATATATATATATATATATATAAAGGTTTGACTATGTGATTACAGGAGAAGTCTTGGTTTCAAAAGAACCTCTGCCACGGAGTCATGTAATAAATTAATGGCCCTTGACTCCTGACATGATGTTCCCTGACTGCTGCTCTGAGGGCAACCAGAATCACTGCAGTGTTTCTGAAGAGAGACAAAATAAATGCAAAACATCAAAATCAAATTTCTCTTGAACAATTAGAGGAAAAAAAAAAAAAAAAAACAGCCTTCGGGCAGTTTTATAGTTAATCAGCAATAAAGCAGCAGGGATGCTTTATTAATGTCTGGTTAGCATGGTTTATCATTATTTTAGCAACAAACATATATCATTCATTTTATTATAGTAGATGTTTTCAGAAATCCAATTTGATTTTTTTAAGGTCTTGAAAAGGAATGAGTGTCTTTCCTTGTCTTCAGCTTTGGACATCTCTGCTCAGGATAGCCGGTTGGAAAGGTCACATCGCATACTTCTACAGGTCCAATGCCAGCTCTCACCAGCTATTATGGACTTCCTTGGGTTGGATGGACGTGCACATCTCATTCTTTCAAAAACAGACTGTGAATAGAAGGAGAAAGGTGACGAGAGCTAGAAAAAGCCGACCCATCTGCAGGCAGACATGCTGTCAGAGAGAGTAAAAAGATTCAAGCAGCCCTTCGGTTTATTAGTGAACCAAAAAAGCCAGGCAGAACAGCCATTAGGCAGTGTGAAAAGAATATACGAAGTGATCTGTGCAACACTTCATTCTCTCCGGAAGACAATGCGCCTTCATTTCACTGTGCACAAGTGAACTGTCAAGACAAGGACTGGATTCTAATTTGACAAAAGTGTCCAGAAGCGACCCACCTGGGTAGCAAGATGCAGAAGCAGGAATGATCAAAAGCCTGCTGGGATTTATGCCCTTTCAGCCAGAATGATTCCAGTTCTGACAAGAACTACCCGATCGAGAAATATTTTACTCTCACAGAAAGAGGAGCACAGTGCAGAGAAGCCCGGCTTCAAGTCAGGATTTAAGAGAGGCCTGGGAAATGATCTCCACCTGAGAAAGAAAACAGAAAATCTTCATAGACGCTAGAGCCTATGTACTCAACCTGCGGCTGCAAGCCACATGGGACTCTTTCCTGAGAGTGCTGTGTTTCAAAATCTCACATTCCCTGCCCCTCCAAAGTTTTCTATACAGCAGGTTTTTAACTAAGGCCTTGCAGTTGTAATGATGAAAGTTGCAGAAATTATTGCAGAATTTCCCCTACATCTGTCATATCAGGTGGAATAATAGTTATATTTTACATTTATATGGATGCTTTAATCTAAAACAATTTCAGTTAATTCATGGTGCAGGGAAAGATTTTTGCATCCTCAAGAACTGTGTGCATTTCCTGCTAAATTGTAAATTTAGTAATTCAGACCATTAAAACGATAGAATACCAGTATGAATTATATTATATAATTATATGAATAATATGTTGACCTATATAGTATGAAACCAGATTGAATGGTTTCATTCAGTACTTTGAAATGCCAATGAATAAATTAATGGATCCATATTATCCAATGACAAAGCAATTAGATTATTTAACCTCAAAACTGTTTTTGTGTTCGAGAAAAAAAAAAAAGGTGTTAATTTTACAAAAGCACACATTAAACCACTTTTTGGACAATTGAAGTTTTTGCACTATAAAATGAAGAATTTATATTAACATAGTAGTTCAAACACTTGAAAGACAAAGCTAAATTAAGTTGTATAATACAAAAAGATCATATTAACTGCATGAAACCAAAGACCCAATATTCAGTGTTGCAATTAAATATTTGTAAAACATTGCTATTCTAATGTAAATAAATGTAAACCTTAAGTAGAAGTGCTTTAAAAGCTATAAGCTTTAGATATGCTAGGTGTTACGGTAAAGCCATTTAGTTGGGAACACCCATACACCCCTATACACTAACAAACACTACACTGCTTCCCCTGGAAATAATCTGTATTTAACACCCAATCCAACACAGCTATGATAACACTGATGTCCTCATGCATACGTTCAGTATGTGGGTTCATGTCAGATAAAGACGCCGCCAAAACATATACATTCCTAGTCTGGAGAAATGTAAATACAACCTCTGAAACCAAACACCACCTTCGAACAAGACGTCAGAGATTACATTGTTCCACGGCGATGTCACAATAGTTGTTCTGTTTGTCTAACACATCTCTGCCATACCAGAGAGTTTCAAATTCACACTTGAGTTGTGAGGGAGCGCGGGTGTTATAAAAACAGATGTGTTGGGTGCTGACCACCTTATGAAGACGTGTCTGCAATGGGTGATGAGACGCCTTCACAGATACAAAAAGTGCAGGCAGTCAATGCACTAGATTCGTTTATGCTTTCATTCTATCATGAAGAACTCTCGTTTACCTTTTCATACAGAAACTGTGATCTAGGACTTTTTTTTTTTTTAAACACCCAGAGGAATCATAACTGATGCATCCATCTTGCCTTTAACATCATGTTATCATTCAACTGAGAACTTTAAGTGAAGCACTGGCTCCCTGAACTGACATTGACGGATGGTTGAACTCCAGGAAATAGCCGTCACACGTGAAGACAGCAAATATACTCGCATTCCAAAAATGGCCTACATCCATCTTTTTGCACCTGCATCGTAATGTAGACCAAAAAATAAGGTGCACATCTCACTAACTGTGATGCATCTGGAAATACCTAAGATCAATTCAAATAAAAAAAAAAGAAATAAAAAAAAGGCCCTCAAAAAGATTGCAGCAGTCATCACTTGGCTTACAAAGAAGATTTTTGTGAGGAAGAAAAATGTCAGCAGCTAAAGGCTTAGCATATGAAAAAAGGACACGAATTTGGCCAAAATCCCAGAAAAAAAGCAAAAAAAAAATATATATAACAACATTTCTCCCAAATTGCTAAGAAAAAAAATCCCTATATACACTTTTTAGATCAAAACTAAAAGAGGTCTCAATAAGACTCTTCAAAGCCACTTATAAGGAATATGTGATAAATGAGGTGATTTTTTTTTTTTTTTACAGTTTAGCATGAGCATCTTCAACCGAAAAAAAGAGAAAAGAGAGTTTTGTATGTGACTACAGGCGTTGTTGTTGTAAACAGACTCGAATGAATCCAAAAGAAAACTCTGTTTTATTGAGTCTTCAGACAATCATTTGAAAGCAGAAATACAGTATGCCCAAGTGGACATTTTGGGTGAAAAATAAACTTGACGGCTAGACAGGAGTTACAGGTGGAGGTCAGCGTCTGAAGGATGATGGCTAACTACAGACATTGCATATGAAATGAGAATCTGAAAAGGAAGAAAAGAAAAAGCAGTGAAAATGCAGAAGAGCGAGACATGAGGAGGGTGGAAAAAAGAAAACAAAATGCAAATGACACTTGTAATTTATGGTTCCTTGTGGCCTGATCCAATGTATTATTCAGGATAACAACAGAAGAACACAGCATGAAAATTAACAAGGAAAAATCGAAAGGCTGAGAAGAGAGCAGAAGAAATGCTCATTTAACACTGGAAACAGGCTGTAAATTATAACACAAGCATTAATTAAATTAACCATGGGTACCCAAGCACTGCAGAAGGATAGATATTTCTAAATATAAAAATAAAAAATAATCCCACATAACATATTACTTCACATGATGAGAAAAATAACATTGCCAGGTTAAGAAAGTGACGCACAGGAATAATTAGATGGCATTTTAAAAATAAAATGGACTGCCGTATTGCACTCAAATTGATGACTCAAACATTTCATCAATTAGTAAAACTTTAAACTTTAAATTTAAAGCTCTCTGGGTTGTGGCCTATATTGAAACCACTACCAAGCCGAGAAAGTGCTGATGAATCTCCAGTTGGGACCAACAAAACTGCAAGCCGGCTTTGACAGCAATATTTAATTGGTATTGATTAACTGAACCAATCCAACTGATGAAATGGAGGCTCAATTAATCTAACTGAACGAAATATCGGCTCTAAGAAGGTAAGTGCCATTTGTAGTTGGCACATGTATGGTGGAAAAAGTAGGACCTACAAGTGGGGGAAATATTTATTTGATCCCCTGCTGATTTTCTAAGTTACAAAGAAATGAAGGGTCTGTAATTTTTATGGTAGGTTTATTTTACAAATCAAGACAGAATATCAACCAAAAAATCCAGAAAAAACATATTATATAAAAGTTAGAAATTGATTTGCATTTCAGTGAGTGAAATAAGTATTTGATCCCCTACCAACCAGCCTATAATTCTGGATCCCACAGATTGGTTATGTGTCCATGTGGAACACAGATTAGTCCGGTCACTTTAATGCAGAGTTCACACTGCATAATTTTAGCATGCTTTTTCACTTGCCGACAGGTTTTGCGAAATTGCTGACAAATGCCTGAAATCGGAGGCAAATCGGTGCTTGTTCATGTAAGTGACAATGATGTAGTGTGAATTATCAAAGACGCGATCTGAGGGAATCGCTGACATGCTAAATATCTGGAGCTGTCTGCGATTTGCAATCACACTGTGTGCAATGATTTCTGACTGAAAACTACATCGATGATGACCTACACCCAATGAGGGACCAAGATACAGAGCAGAGGGAAATTCGGGGAGGAGTTATAGACCAGAATATTCGTATTTTAATAGATATGAACAATTATATCACACAGAAACAAACACAAACATTTGTTTGACCAGCCACAACATCACCATAACCGTTACTTCAAACAATTTTTACCTCCAACTCTCTTTGCAGAATACCCATTCCCTGTTCCCTGCATCTCCCTCCTGCATAATCAGTTTTTCTTTTTCTCCTTGTAGCTGGAAATCAGCTCACAGTCAATTTGTGGGCTGTATATATATATATATATATTTTTAATAATTCCAGTCTGCTTAAGAACTCTGGTCTGATGCACGCAGGTTCTCACGTTATTTTCTCATCACTTATCACATGTTTTGTTGCGAAATGTAGTTTGCAGACCAGACAGAGCTGTCTGCGATTCTTCTTATTATTAAGTCATGCAATGTGAAACCCCCTGTCGCCGATCCATCGTGCAGTGTGAACACAGCAGCAACTGAATGCTACCCCAGATAGAGACACAGTCCGATGAGTTTTAAAATCATGCAGTGTGAACTCGGCATAAGAAGTTACTCCTAATGTCAGCTTGTTAGGTGTATAAAGACACCTGTCCACACAATCTGTAACTTCCATTACAAAAATTATGCTTTGGGGCTGTTTTTCTGCTAAGGGTACAGGACTATTTTACCGCATTGAGGGGCAAATGAACAGGGCCATGTACTGTAAAATCTTGGACGAGAACCACCATCCCTCAGCCAGAACACTGAAGATGTATTCAAGGATTACAATGACCCAAAACATACCGCCAAGGCAACAAAATGAGTGCCTCAAGGAGGAGCACATCAAGGTCATGGAGTGGCCTAGCCAGTCTCCAGACCTCAATCCTATAGAAAAGGGAGCTGTGGAGGGAGATGTACCTTCGAGTTGACAAACAACAGTCAAGAAACTTTAAGGATTTAGAGAGAATTTGTAAACAGTAGCAGACCAAAATCCCTCCTGAGATGTGTGCAAACCTGGTGACCAACTACAAAAAATTTCTTACCTCTGTGCTTGCCAACAAGGGTTTCTGTACCAAGTACTAAGTCATGTTTTGCTTGGGGATCAAATACTTACTTCACTCACTGAAATGCAAGCAATTTCTAACCTTTATATTATGTTTATTTTTCTGGATTTTTTGGTTGGTATTCTGTCTCTATATGTTTAAATAAATGTAGCATAAAAATAACAGACACCTCATTTCTTTGTAAGTGGGAAAACTTGTAAAATCAGCAGGGGGTCAAATAAAAATCAAGAGCTGAAGTGTAATTTAAAAGGTATTTTCAATTCAACTCTGACTGTTGCATTCAAAAGTGGCAGCAACAACACAGACTAATTCAGGTATAAGACAAGCTACAGTAACTCTTCACAATGCTTCAAAATGTCTAAATCCAGCCAAGCCACTAAAGTGAGCAATAAAAGGCAAAGCAGCAGGTAATCTCTGATTCAGACTTCACTGCTGCAGACTGCCTGATGCAAATTACAAGAAAAAATAATAAAAAAAAAAAAAATATATATATATATATATGCAAGAGCTTCTACTTGGTTTCCAATATCAGGGTGCATAGGTTTTTTTGAGCTACCAAGAAACAAACTCATGTCTGACTGCAATGTTGCTTCAGGGTTGCATGCCAGCCTTGTACTGTGCTGATCACATTTATAAGTCAGCCAAGAAGGTTTCTTCCAGTCTAAAAATCAGTACGGACCACATGTTTGCCAACTGTCAGAGTCTAGTTCCTTAAGATGAAGCAGCATGTGTCTTTTAGGGTTTAGAAGTACTTTCTAAATCATTCAATCATGTGACTGAGCAATATCGCTTTTTTTCAGGTTCAGGAGGCTTTCATTTGACCTTCTCTCCTCTATGGCCATAAACTGTCTAGAGATGAAGCATTTCAGACAAGTAGCTGCCAAAACAGGCCAATGTGTCCGGAATGCACCTCCCATGTAATCGCCCCCTTCCAACGTAAACACACTGAAGTGTCTTAATGCTCAACAGGGTCGCTGTTGACAGTGGAAATGAATTCATATTCAAGGCACCATCGCCTGCCACATTTCCCAGGTGGCCCCCGGGGCTTCTCTCTGCTCTGTAGTGGTGACAGTGACTAGCTCTCTCTCCTGCTCTCGACAAACTGCATAATAGACACCCTGGCGATGCAATCCTCCCACAGACTGCCCTCAATTTAAAACAATATTTATCAGCACTCAGAAGGTGGCTTGCAAAATGTGGGTGGTAGTTGCAGTAGTCTCACAAACGTCTAAATATTTAGCTAAAATGGCTCCCAATGTAAATGGCCAATAAATAAAATTCATTCACTGCCTTTTTTGGAACAGAGCGTGTCAGATTTCCACAGACTCTAGTGCTGAAGCTAATCTCTCAAATGAAACCGGACTATGTAATCTTGTCCATACGACAGCTCCTCTATAGACCTGCCCACGTATCAACATCTTATGCCATGAAGCAGACATTGAAACTAACACACCCTGAAACAACTAAATGTGGGTAAAAATATTACAAGAGTAGTAAAAAAAATGTCCCAGAGGACAATCTCATTGTTCAATGTGAACATGGGGTTATGATCACCATACATACAGTGGGAAAATCATGTAAAGATGATGTTTAGTTCAACAGTGTGGAGGGGCCCAACACGGTGCCTTGAGGCACTCCTACACCATCTTCTATTCAGGAGATCTACTGACTAGCACTTAAACACCAGGAGACCATGTTTTCCTTTGTGTTGGAAGCCAGGATCTGCTGACAGCACATCTAAATGTCTGCTTGAGTAATCTGGTTTTAAAGTTACGATACAACAATTCAAGTGTAAGTGCTCTGGGCGGCACAGGCAGACTGCTGATACAACTTCTCCAACAGTTGCAGACTATGACAATCCCATAACAATGGAGATTGTCTTTACTCCACAGGCTACCTGACTGTTGAAAGACGACAAGAGCGATTAGTGGAGCACTGAGGTGATAAAGGATTTGTAACAAACAGCATGACATATACAGGCCTCTCTGTTCTTGCACCTTCTCTCTGTTACTGCTCATGAATTCAGTACTTGAAAAGACATTATGAGGAGGCATGTGTGGGTGTATGCTGACAGACAGAGCTACTATAGTAAAGGAAAAGATGGTACCAAATAAAAGCAGCATACTTGCATGTGGGGGTTTAGCTAAGTGCCGATGTTCAGTAAGTGTCTCAAAACTGTTTTCTCTAAAGTGCCCTGCATTAAAACACTAGAAAATCAACAGCAGAGGCAACATGACTCCAGGACCATCTAAAATGTCCAGGGAATTTGTTCTTGTGTTCCCACAGCACGTTGCAGACAATCATTTCTACTCATTTGGGAGTTCATCTCTGAAATAGAGTCTGATGCAAATATGAATAGAGCAATGTAATTTCACTACAGACTGAACTGAAGAGAGAAAAAAAAAACATCTCCTAAAAGCCTAAAATTATAAGTAATCTTAAAATGCAAATGGAAGATAAAAAAAAAGTAAAATGGAAGTAAAAAAAAAACAACTCCTTTTTCCTGCATAGGCCAGGGTCAAAGCAGTTACTTTGGACTTACAGTAAAATACACTAAATGTGTCATACGGGCTTAAAGGGACCCAGAAACCACAAACCTCTATTTCCATTCACTCATGGAAAACAAGAGGAGAAAAATGTTCATGCTGCTCTCTTCTAAGCAAAGCAATTTTGGAGGCAGACAAACACCAAAAAAAGGAAAAAAAAAATACAGTACTCCATATATGTCACTATATTACAAGTCAAGTGAATTCATAATAGCTTTGTGTAATCTAATTTGATAGCTGTTGTCTCCATTCATTTTATATTCATGGAAAAGAGCAGCTTGGGCAATATGCAATAAATACCTCTTTTGTGGTCTATGAGGCTGAAGAAAAGGAAGCCATACAGTTTAGAAAATCTTGAATTTGACCATTAAATTTTTTTGGGAGAACTACTGTATTTCTGTAATATGCAGGGGGGAACAAGAAGAGAGGAAGTGTGTTGCTTTAGTATAAATAGCCGCATTTCCACTGTCAGGCCAGTGCGAGCCAGGGCTTAAAACGGGCCGGGTGGTTTTAGTGCAATCACAAAACTAACACGATAAAAGCACCAGTTTGTTTGCATGCTTTGTTAAATATTTAAATCCAAAAGCATCAATGTTTTACTATAATAAGTTGAGGCATCATAATGAATTAATTTATCAGGATTGAAAATTAGTCACACAGAAATAAAGCATTGTGAACATAGTCTGCTATTCATTCGAGTATGTTTCTATTTATTTCTGTTAATATATACATCACATTTAGAAAGAATGATAATTTCTATATTTTTATAAAAGTTCCTGAACAAAAACTAAACAAGACGAGACTTGATGCTATGATACTAATATATGATACTAAACAAAAAAAAATGACAGAGATAGAGAATAAAAAGCTGAACTCTGATTTCTCTAGCGGCCACATTTACAATGTTTACTATGGTAATGTTAATGCCTAGCATCACGTGCACAGTCTTTTACATCGCTTATAAATATTTCTGCCTTGTATGGTGAATATAATCCACATCGGATCAAGTTATTTCAAACACTCGCTGCTGACTGAAAGCGAGTTTTGAGCTCAACTTAATTAAAAAAGTTTTTAATGATGGTTTTGTAGCAGTTATCTTTATCAAATTATCAGCGGCGCAGACACTCTTCAGACATGGAGAAAATCAGCCTTTGTTCATAACCACTCCTCTAGCCCCAGCTGGCCCGCTTTGGCCCAAGGTTTTCATCGGGCAAAAAAACCCAGGCCACTGGCCCCGAGGAAGCCCCGACGAGGCACAATCAAGCTCCGGAAGTGACAGTGGAAACGCAACTTTTTTCTAAGGCACGTTTATTAAAAATTTATTTCAGTTTTAGTTTTAGTACTTCAAATTTAAATAAAATGAAATGAGAAATCATGGCTTGGCACGTAGCTACAATAAAATAAGTTTAAGGTTTTTTAAATGTTTTAAGGTAACGTTTATTTAAAGTAACAGCTGTTTAATATAATTTTAGTCTTAATTTTTTATTTTAGTTTTAATTAATGATAACACTGGAAAGAATGCTCTAACCTCCTTACATATTTGAGAGAGGGGTTTATTTTCAAAATCTTCCCTCAAAAAGCAGACAATTAGGCACCAAATTTCTTAAGCACTAACTCTGACTATTCTTACCAACTAGAATTATATGTAGTCTTCTGACTCAAGTAAATTATGCTCTCAGGGGCGTGAGTCGATGAGGATTGTTTCTAGACTCTTTAAATGAACTGGATTTCTGTCTCTCCATGGAGCTCACTTGACTGTCTGTGCGAGGTGATTGACATCTTGCTCATTCCTGGTGAAAAACAGCTGCCTGCTGTTTGAGCTATAAGACCCCAGAGCACAGGACAGGCATCAATACTCTCGCTCGGAAACACATTTCTACAGGTATACATTTGCTTACAAAAAGGCAAAGCAATTTCTAGTTATAGGGGACAAAATGCTCCAAAACTGATTTTAGATGCACAAAACAGACATTAAAGCTGTCACTTCAATTGTGGATATTATTTCAGGCAACGTGTGAAGCAGAAACAGTTGAAAATGAAATCTAGGAAACCAAGCAAGTACTGCAATACTGTTATTTCTTTGACAAGTATATTTTTTTGTCATGCATAGTGGATTACAATTTTGAATGCTTCAAAGGAGAGCCGGAAAACAGTTTTTAGCGTCCTTACAGGATTGGCTGATGGAAATGAAAAAAAAAAAACAAGGTTCTATTGACATAGGAATAGGAATTTCCCCTTTCCTTACTCATCTTTTCCTTGCCTCTCTCTACTTAATGTTGTCAATAAAACCCTGTTTTTGCTAAATGCATTGGCTGCAGAACATGTGGAAAAAAACACCCAAGGTTACCTTCAGTGGGGTTGACAGCTGCCGGCAGGCTCTCCCAATCAACGGTCCATGTAGGGCAAGGGTGAGCGGAGTAAACAGCGTCTATCCCATTCTCCTGCAGGACAAAAAAACATATAAACACAGGTTTAACCATAGACTACTGACAGAAGCCTCCAGGCAAGAGCACACTTCCTCAGAACACCTGAGACAAGGTGCTAATTAAATCAAGAACCAGTTACGGAGCAGTTCAACCCACTTTAGAAACTCCTTTAAAGGTTGAAGTCCTACAATTGATTTGACATTTTTTTCCTAGTTGGTGTTTAATAATCAAAGAGATGGGAATTGGTAAAAAGTGTGCCATGTTGATTATTCCACATTGAGAATAGGAGATGCAAACAAGCACTAACAGATAGATCGCTACAGACACAGAAGTCAATAAATATGGTGTTGTTTTGGGAGATTTTATGGGGGTACTTTTTTAGTAGCAGCAACAGATTTTCACCAGTCTGGCAAGATGAAGTTAGTCACCGGTTTAGAATGAAATTAACCTGAACTACCAAACAAACTCATGTGGAACAGGGTGGAGACAGAGTGAGATTGGTGTTCTATCCAGATTTTTACTGTTAACTGAACAGTTTTTTTATTTATTTTTATTAAAATTTAACTGTGTACAAAACATATTCTGTCCACAAGCAAAAAGGTAAGGTCATAAGAATTGTACATTCAGTTACTTATAAATAAAGTGAAAACAAAATGTACAAAAACGTGTTCCCACAATACTAAAACCCAGTCTAATATCAGACACCTTAGTATTCCTAATACCACTGCAAAACTGAATATTGCAGTTATCTTTTATATAGTTTATTTTAAAAAATAATTTATTTCTATTTAAGGCACATTTTTCTTATGCAATAGAACTTAAGAATACTACAAATGAATGAAAATCACTCCAGACAGTCCCAAAACAAGATTATAAAAAGCATCGTTACAGTCTTGGCTTCTGATTGGTCAACACAAACTACAGAGACATGCTAAATCGCACTATATAATGTAATGCTGTGTGTCATGCCTAACGACACCCTTTAGCTACACCTAAATTCACAAATCGTATTAATTCTCTCTTAAACAACTAAATTGAATTTTTGAGACACTCTTGGTCATTGATCTGGTTCTGGTTGTTAAACAGAAGCTGGTGAGGAGGATGCATCTCGGTTTGCTGCTCTGTCATTACAAATCCAGGCTGGCCATAATGTTTGGCTTCGCGCATGAAAATGTAATTTGCTCTAAAGCAATAAGCCACCAGCAACAGCTGCAGAGCAGACCTAAAGCAGAAAGCACGCAGCCTGGAAGATCCCAGTGGACTGCTATGCATTAAGAGAGCCTGCTGAGCTCCAACACATTCACACACACCAAATTGATATCCACTAGCGTGACGGGAAATATCTGATTTATAGTTGCAGAATGCCAGAGATGGCAAACACCAAACACACACACACAAAGAAAAACCTGCAAGAGAAGTTCTGCAGCAGGCCTGGAAACTCGACGGCAGCTGTGTGTTTTTATCACCTGCTGGGGACCCGACTATTGCATTTTGGTCCGGGGCAGACAGAAAAGAGAGCCAGCACTGTTACTCTGTTTGCCTCTCCTGCGGGAATCATACAGCAGAAGTGTTTGAGACTCTTTACTCATTACTGGCAGATTTCGGCAACGATGAAGTGTTGTTGGAGTTTGTGGGTTGTTTAGATGCTGGGTAAATCAGCAGGTCTGCTATGGAAGTGGTGGGGAACTGAATAAACAGGCAGAAGACCGCACAGGAGGTTATAGACTGAATCAGCGGTACCTCCTGGGAAAAAGAGGGCACTCATCAGGACACAGTTATGATGTCACAAGCTGAGCTTTCCATGAAATACAGCCTTTGGGTGCATTATTATCTGGAAAGGTGAGGAAACATGGGGGTCTGTGACTGACTACAGCAAGTGATTCATCATAAAGAAACAAATGCTGCATTACAACGGTATAAAATTGGTGGGAAAAGCACAAAATTGTACAGAGGTATAGGGTAAACAGCACTTGGAAAGTATGTCGTACTTTGGGCCCAAACTCATTTAAACACTAGATCCACCAAAAAAAACAACAAAAAAAAAGATTACTGTGAGAAAAGAAAAATTTCTTTCTGAGTTTTGATATAATGCATCTGTTAATTAGATGAAAATGTGGTGCACAGGATTCTTAAAGCAATGAAGATAAATTTAACTGGTACTTATTAAATTAATGAACCAAAATATGAAACTCATTTACTTTTTCTCTTATTAATCGAGGAAGACTCGAGTTTGACTTGTGAGAGCCATTTATTTTTCAGGCCATTATACACCAACTCATTCTCAATGAAAACTGTTCAATAAAAATAAATCCTAATATTCAATACCTAGCTGCACTACTGTAAAGTGTGGGATTTGTAAGATTAAAAAAAAAAAAAGTCTCATGCTCACCAAGGCTGCATTTATTTGTTCAAAAACACAGTAAAACAGTAATACAGTGAAATATTACAATTTAAAAGGACAGGTCTCTATTTAAATATATCGTAAAATGTCATTTATTATTGTGACGCAAAGCTGAATTTTCAGTCAAGTCTTCAGTGTCACACGATCCTTCAAAAATCATGTGATGCTCAAGAAACATTTATTATTATCACCAAGACTGAACAGCTGCCGAATTTAACAATTCAACACAATTTTTGATGTTTGTAGTTCCCACTTACCAGAAAGGCTTTATTTTTAAATTATGAACATAGCATTTATTATTAATTGTGATTTAGTCTGCAGGAGTGTGAAGAATTACACAACTTATATTTATTTTATGCAATATCTTAATTTTATGAAAAAAAAAAAAGCAAATGTGCACTGAATTCATGCGTCTCATGTTCTTTTGACTTCTTAGGTTACTGCGATCACATTCATATCTTTTTACATAAGGATCACAAATGCTTTCTTTTATTTATGGATTAGAACATTTCATGATACATGTAAGCATTTCATTATATGATAAAGTTTACCCTCCACATATTCTTTACCCCAGCTAATGAACGTCAGACCCACAGCTGAAGAAATCGCAGTGCAGACAGCCCAGTAATACCAGCCTCCTTAAAGTATCAAGTGGCAGAGAGCCCCATCAGTTAAGAGTCGGCTGCTGTTCTGCCTCGCTGGAGTGCATAAATCCTTTATCATCATGGTTCAGGCCCCCAGTGGTGCACAGGGCTGCCGTGAAGGGACCAGAGCACAGCCCTGGACACACTGGGAGCAGATCGCTGTTTAGGGATTATGTGAGTTCACCATTGACATGTTTAGTGAAGGGGCAAAATGAAGCGCTTTTTCCGTGAGAGGGAAAAGTTAGGGGAAGAGGAACGAGGAGAATCAAATAAGAGAGCAAGAGAGTGGGAGAAAAAGAAAGTGAGTGAAATTCAATTACTTGCAGTTTGGTGAGAGTTGGCCGCGGTCCCCCGATGAAGGGCTCTTGCTTGAGTTTTGGCCCTTCCTCCTCTGCTTCACTGGGTTGTGGATTCTCCGGCTGCGGAGGGCAAGGATCAGCCGTGCTGAGACCGAGGAGGGCCATCCCACAATCCTTTGCGGCCCTCAGTACGCTGGGGAGCTCCTGTACATGCTGGTACCATCTCAGCAGCAAGGGGAGATGGGAAAGTGTGGAGGGGGTGTGCTTTTGGAGTGAGTTCTGGAACAGAAAGGCATAATAAAATATGTAAAAAAAAAAAAAGTCTGACTAAGAGTTTCACATATGAAATTATAACCTATTCTGCTTTAAGAAAAATTATGACATTTAGGACTGTTATAAAGATCAAATGTTTTGTATTGCAATATTTTTCATGACAAATAAGCACATTGTATTTTTTTTGCAAAATGTTTATGCAGCATACAGCTTTTACAAATTTACAGACAGAATGCCAAATAAATGATGCATTTGCGTATGTACTGTATATTAATTCATTAATTATTAGGTAGTCAAAACTGAAGTCAGGATCTAAAAAACAGGTATAAGAGCAGGTCATAATTCAGAAAACAATGTACAACTGTTATGTCAAAAGGGCGAGACAGCAGAGGCTCTGCGTGTATGTCGTGCTCCTGTGGAGTTTTCTAAAAAGCGTGAATGCTTATTAAAAAATGCACACTGACAGCAAAATGCTCTGACTTAAGTAACCCATCAAAGAGTTGTGCCCACTGAACCGAGATCAGCTCGGGAGCTGTGACGCTCTATCATCGCTCCACAGAGGGAAAACGAGGAGAAAGGGATGAGGAAGACAGAAGGAGGGAGACATGCTACACGGAGTGTGAAACTAGGAGGCACCGATGCGCCTCTGACTACAGAGAGCCACGAGTGAAAGAACGACAAGAGGAGGATGAACAATGCAGAGAGGAGAAAGAAAAGAGCCAGGGAGAAAGAGAAATGGATGATGGAGACCTCCTGAAGGGACACATTCACTATGCTATTCTGCTCCCTAGCTATCACTTCAAAGTGCGTCTCTGGTGTGGAGATCTGTGGCGAGAATACATTAAGGTATCATTCTTGTCCATAACCCTGGGTATGAGCAATAATATCAGGGATGTATGACGAATTCAAATTTAAACCATTAAAAATAGTAATACAATTAAAACAAGCATTATAGGAATATTAAATAGCTGTTGCTCAATCAACCATGTGCGTGGCATTAAAAGTATAGTTCATCCAAAATGAAAACTACCCAGTGATTTACTCACACGACATCCTAGGTGTATATGATTTTCTTCTTTCAGACGAATACAATCAGAGTTATCTTTAAAAATGTCTTGGCTCTTCCAAGATTTATAATGACAGTTAATAAGGGGTCAAGATTTGGAAGCCCAAAAAAGTGCATCCATCCATCATAAAACATGCTCCACGCGGCTCTTGGGGGTTAATAAAGGCATTCTCTCAATTGAATCAATGCATTTGTGTTTGTGTAATTCACAGTGTTCTTGCTACAGTCAGTGTAACTATACTCTGTACTGAGTAATATTAATTAACTACATTTAATTATTATATGGTTACGATGAGTGTTTGGTTTAGGGTTAGTTGCATGTAATTTATTGTTATTACATGTATAGTATGTACATGTGAGATGTTTAAAAAAAGACATCGTAAAATATAGTGTTACCGACTTTCATTTTTTTATATAGAAACTGCTTTTTTAAATTTTATTGCAAAATACGTATATTTTATGCAAATACGCAAATATTTAAGTAGTTTGCGATTGTTCGCAAACTGACTGTCACTCATCATTGATGGACGGTATAATATTGTTTTGGCATGATTCGTTTGTTACGGTTTTCTGAACGGTGAAGATTTCTCTGCACAATCATAGCTAATGTAGTTTTTACGACTTCAACAAAAGCATTTACCTTTGATCAACAACCTCAGAAATCACAAGTAGGTCTGTCCTTAAAGGTTTAGAAGTTTAAAGGTTTATAAATCAAATCATCTCGACTTCATGAACTGTTGTAGTCCTTTAACACCGCCGACCAAATGTAGTCTAACTGCATGAAGTGGAGGATTCTGATTGGCTAAAATCAATGATTTTAATAGCATTCTAACGGTTATAGTCTGTAGACGTGGTCAGCTTTTAGTTATCCTTACAGGAATCATTCTTGGTGTGAACAGTCTTTATTAAATCAGCTGCCACAGCTTTTCTGATTCTCAAGAGTAATAGTCTAACAAACACTGGTGTCAGACTGAGTCAAGCTCTTAGACTGAAAGAGTTCAGGAACAAACCTCTGGCCTTATTAATGCAGGACTGAGAGAATCACCTTGAAGTAGGAGAAGTCACAGAGGAACGAGAGACGTCTGTGTTTGATATAACTTGAAAGCACCTGTGAGCCTCAAAGGTCTACTCCACTTCTAAAACGAATAAATGAATGGCTCTCTTTGTGAGGAATTGTGATTTATAAGTAATGGGATAAGAACTGCTTTCGATTTGTTTGTTTTACCAGGTATTGATGGATGCAGGGTAGCAGGACGACATCGGTGAGGGTGAAATACAGCCCTTCTGCAAACACATGCTCCAGCTCTGGCAGATCTGTGGTCTTGACTTTCCTTATGTCAGAGCGCTCCCTGGTGGAGGGAGCAGGACCTGCATCTGCAGAGAGCTTCGCCAGAGCAGCACTGAGCTCAACACCTGGATGGGATTCATTCGATTGACTCTCCATCTCTGAGCTAGGGCCTTTAAGATGAGAATCGCTCTTCTTCTGCTGTTGTAGCTTCTGCCGGCGTATCTTGTCATCATTGTGGACTTTGACGGGTTCCCCTAACCTCTTCTCTAAGTTCAGGATTGCAGCGGGAAGTCGACACATCTGGTCTTCAGGGTTTCGTAAGTGTTCCTCCACTGCGGAGGGAATGTCCAGCTCACACAGTCTAGTCCACTGACTCACCTGAGGAGCAAACCACAGTCAGAAATCATTTAATAATAGACATGTGTGAGGTACGACTCATGAAATATATGGACGGATAATGTGACATGTCTTTGTATGTTTCCAGAGTTTCATATAATTAAGCAAACTAAAGATGCACTGATATTGACATTGCAGCCAGTAATGAAAAGCTGGTAATTATTGACAAGTTACGGTCAATAACTGATAGATGTTGGATATTACAAACTGATGCCATCTTCTTAAATTAAAACAAAGCATATTAAAAGGGTTAATTATGTATTTATATTTTAACACCATATCAGCAACAATGGCTATACTGAATTATTTTTCTTTTTTTTTCTAATTACCTTTAATTTATCTCAGTTTTTTTTTTTTTTTTTTGTCCTTCAACTTAAACTTATTACATTTATAATTTAACTTTAATAATTTAACTTTCTTTTTTTTCTTTTTTTTTTTTTTCAATTTCCAAAAATAATGTTAATAGCTTTATTTAACAATTAGAACAATGCAGTACATTACCATAAATGTGCACAAACTCCTAATTTGTTTCACTGGTTCGTATTTTGTCCCAGTCATCTGTATATGTTTGACCTTCCTGAGAATGTCTTTAAGAAATGCACTTATAAAAATTGCTTTACAGTATCTTCATACCATAAATGTTTCTAATATCTAACAGACATGACTGAAATAGGTGTCTTGAGACATCACACCTGTCCCACTGACAGCCCAAGGCTCTGAAAACAGCGGAAAGAGAAACAGGAAAACGTGGGGAAGTCGTGGCCTAATGGTTAGAGGGTTGGACTCCCAATCGAGGGGTTGTGGGTTCTAGTCTCGGGCCGGACGGAATTGTGGGTGGGGGGAGTGCATGTACAGTTCTGTCTCCACCTTCAATACCATGACTTAGGTGCCCTTGAGCAAGGCATCGAACCCCCAACTGCTCCCCGGGCGCCGCAGCATAAATGGCTGCCCACTGCTCCGGGTGTGTGCTCACAGTGTGTGTGTGTGTGTTCACTGCTCTGTGTGTGTGCATTTCGGATGGGTTAAATGCAGAGCACAAATTCTGAGTATGGGTCACCATACTTGGCTGAATGTCACTTCACTTTCACTTTAAAACAACCCAAGCTTGTTTTTGCTCTGTTATGCCTTATAGCTACTATCTGCAAACACTGGGCTCACATTTCAACATGTCAATGTGTGATGCTGAACTCCAAAACTGAAGTGATTCCACTTGTCAAAACATGTCAACATGCTTGTCACCGTACAGCTACACTATTAGTTCACACTTATGATTATGCAAAGAGATTTAAAGCAGTTGTCTTCTGGTTGTTTTTAATCTGAAGTCTCACCTCGGCACACGCCTTCAGACAGGTATTCTTGAAGCCCAAGAGTGATGCTACATCCCTGCGGCCTGGCATCAGCTGGCATGCTCTCTGAATGATGTGTCTCAGTATGACAGCTAGTCCAGCCCTGCAGAAGCAAGCGGCAGGCTCTAGCGCAGCCGGCAGACGACACATCCTCACCAGCCCTGGCAGCTGGTCTCTCCTCACCTCAGAGACAGACAGACCCCCGGGCACCAGACCTGACAGAGATGGCAAGATGTCTGCTTGATCTGTGACCAGACAGACATGGAAAGATGAGCACTCAGTGTAGGACAGGAGGAAGAGGACGATAGAGGAGTGCAGGGGCAGAGATACGGATTCGTTCACAGTGGACACCTCCAGATAAAGGCTCTCTTTGTCTTTTTGTGGCTTCATTCTGACAGTCTAGTGGAAGGGGGATCACATGAAGAGCTTGAAATCTGCAACAGAAATGAAGGGACGCATTTAAAACGCAAAATCTGAACGTTTAGGCAGCATAATGCCAGGGACAGACTTTATTATGAGAGTGAATGCCTGGAGCAGTTACACACAAGTTCAGTGTTATGAACAAGAGGTCAAGTCATGTCAATGAAAGAGCATGTGTTCAACTATGTAGCATTAATTTTTTGTGCAAAAAGCAACTGTACATAAGTGGTTGGAATAGTCTTTGAATTGTTAGCTGTATTTTAAGTCACTGAGGTTACAATCTAACTCATGTCACGACATCATAACATAAAGCGAAAAGTAATAATCCAAATAAAATGATGAAAAGTGAAGTGTATCTACTCACAGTGGTTGAATTGTGCAAAACATCCACTTGGAAACGCATGTGAAAACTCCGTGTTACATTACAAACAGTCCGACTATAAACCGAAGATCGCGTTTTGAGTTCCACCAACGCTTTACTTGGCCTATGACGTTTAAAATCATACACAACTAACGAATAACATTTAAAACATTTATTTTTCATATATATCGAGGAATTTATCATGTAAAATCACTATGTTGCATTATTCCAGTAATTAAATTATTTACGTGGGAGACTTTGCAAACCGTCGAAACTTCAGTTCATTTTGCAGTGACTTTACAACGTTGTTTTGACAAAGTAATGTCAAAACAACGTTGCATAAAACGTTTGATTATTCTTCCACCTAGCAGTGCGTTAATTATACTATGAACGTTTTTGATTTATTATTATTATTATTATATATTTTATAGCTGTCAATGGAAAGGTACTACAGAACACTTTTTTTCACAACGTTATTTATTTTTACCAGTTGCTATGGTTACCTCCTCACGCTTAATAAATAACTAAATAAATATTTTGTGGTCATTGAAACGTTTTAAACTAAGCCCGAAAAAGGTAATGTTTCCATTTTAATACGTTATTTGAGTTATAAATATGTCAGTTTATGGCCCCTAATGTAAAGCTGACTCCATTGGAAATCACGTTCACAAAAATTAACCATGGTTTTATTGTAGTAAAAGTGTAGTAACTTTTGCGTACTGATTACCATTTGTTTACCCACAGTTTTACAACAAATACAATGGTTTAAATATAGTAACCATGTTTTATTGTTATTATTATTTGTGGTAAAACCATGGTTAATTTTTGTAAGGTTAAAAACTGTAAAACAGGAAATATGGAGGAAAGTTTACCCATGATGGGATTTCTCTAGAGAATAATCCTGTTTCTAGATCATTCTAATTGTATTATTTTTCTAGTTGCATCTAGTTCAGAGTCTATCCAATTCAATGAACACATGTAAACTTGAAAAGCTGCTTTACTTTACTTACACTCTTTGTAGCGTATACTTGCTCAACTTCAGATCATTGTAACCATCATCTCTCCTGTTCATCCATCAGTTCACTTGGGAGGCTCAGTGGTCTAGGCCCAGCCGAGGAGGCTTCCCATAAAACCTTCAAAGGGTGTGTATATAGTTCATAATTTACAGCTGAAGATAATTGTATGGTTACACACACACACACACACACACACACACACAAAATGTTGGTCTTACTATATCAGTGTGGATATCTCATAGAAGTGATGATGTCTGCTAAACTCCAACGTTAAACCACAAATCTGTTGATATCAGTAGACTTTTGATACATTTGATACGTTTTGATACATTTAAACATATTTTAAATAGTGATCATTGCTTCAAATTTTCAAAATTTTAAAATATACAACAGGTATAGACAAACCACACACAAACTCATCTCCATCAAAATATCACAGAATACATTAGTTTACATAAACTAAAGATATTGTTAAAGGCCAGAACAAGTAGAAATAACCCCTTGAGTTAGCAGCTGCAACACAATCAAACAGTAAAAATTTAAATGGTGATATCTAAAGATTGGTTGAGAATCCACGTCCACAAAAAAATTCAAGTTCAAGTTCAAGTGGGGGCATATAGTGGAACGAAATACACCTGCCTCACAGGACCACGGTGCTACATAAATATAGACATACAACACAACTAACCTACTGAGAGAGTTTGACTGTAAATATACTATAAATGATTACCTATACATAAACTAGAGAATACAATCTGTACAAAAGCTTCACATAACTACTTTACATTCCAGGTGTAGGTTAGTGTAGTATGCAGATGTGTATTCTCATTATTCCTTTAGCACATGCTTTTATGCAAGCGACACACACAAGTGTAGAATCCTACAAATTCAGTAAAGTGGGCAAGTTCAAAAACACAAGTGCACGAGTGTGCCTGCAAGGGATAATATAATCAAGAAAAGCCTTTCTCTCTCATCTCTTTAAGTGTAAGGCGGGGTCTCTTCATTTTTTTCGGTCCTTCCCTTTGATGCTGAATTTAACCTCTGCGTGAGCTGGGAGGGGGGATGCTCAACAGGCCTCGCAACCATATCATTACCAATTTGTCTGAGACCGGGCACCACTGCTCCCTGGGAGAAAAATACAGGCTTGGTCTGGAGACAGGAGGCAGGGCTGGAAATAGCACGGAGGCAGGGCAGGGGACGTGCGGAGCGGAGCCAGCCAAGCCATCCATTTACTGTCTCTGGGAGCATGTGGAAGAGATTTTCCCCTGCCAGGTCTCCACCACAAGCATCACCATTAGAGTGCAGGGTGGAGACTGGGAAAACATGAACGTGGTTGTATGAAGAGAAGTTTCAGAGACATTGTCAGAGGAGGAGTGTGGGGCCGATAGAGCTCAGTTCTGCATGCAAAGCTGCGGGACACAACAGGCAAGTGCTTTCGAATTGGAGAAATCTCTCTTTAAAGAGATTTGCTTGGGGGAAAAAAACTCTTTTAGTCGGTTTTGAGCTGTAATTTAGTTGCATCCATGTAATGTAATAGTACAAAAGTTATTAGAGATAATGATAGGTTTTCTCTTGTTGCCGTTGAGTGAACATATGTTGTGTACAATCTAATGTTCCTTTGTGGCAGATTTGTAATAAGAACTCATTTCCAATGTAATTATATTTCAGCCTAAATTGATTTGGAGGAAATCGATGCCTTCGTGTTGAATGATCTGTACAATCCATCATTCGTTCTGCGTCCGTCCTGAAGCTCTGTTTACTGTTTGTAAATAATGTATGTCGCTGTAATGAGGGTTATTGTGATGCACTTTGGGTGTGATGGAGCAGAGATGTTCTCAGACCTGAAAGCTTTCAGACACACAGAAAAGGCCGTTCCTGAAATCTTCTTGTTTCTGGGTTCAGAAGTCAATGCTGGGCTCAAACCTGAACATGGATGCTTTTTTATAATGTTTGGCTTTTCTCTAGATGGCATTTTAAAGTTGCGTCAGATGTTTCAGTTTTTAAATTATATGCTTTGCTTTATTTGAATGCATCGAGCACATAAAGAGGGTCAGAGAATGTTTTGTATATATAAACCAAAGATTTCTAGCCAAAAGACTATAGAGAATATAAAAAGTGCATTAAAAACATACCAAAACTTGCTTTTACAATTTGAGAAACTTAATAGCTAATCAATATAATTGATCATAAAATAAAACAGAACATTTTAAATGTCGATTTTCATTGTGAATCTAGATAAATATGTTGTAAAATGTAATTTATTCCCGTGATCAAAGGATCATTACTCCAGTCTTCAGTGTCACATGATCCTTCAGAAATCACTCTAAAATGCTGATTGCTGCTCAAAAAACATTTCTCATTATTATAATCACTTGTGTTGCTTAATATGTTTGCGAATTTTTTTTTCTTTTTTCTTTTATGAATAGAAAGTTCAAAAGAACAGCATTTATTTTAAATATATATTTTTTGAAACATTATAAATTACTTTACTGTCACTTTAATGTGCAAAATTAGTACATAATATGTGCATCTCTTTGACATAATCTTTTGTTTTAATGTGATGAAGCAAGTATATTATGTATATTAGTTTTGCTTTTAATATAAAAGTTTGGCCTGTGATATTCATGATCGAAATAGCCTCTATTGATTTATTAATGTTCAAATATGTCTATAATGTTCTATATTTAATGCACTTCTGTTTTCTTTTTGTAAAAGACAGTTCCAGCCACATCATATGAGAGCTGAAAACGCTGGCCTTTCATTATCACCGCAGAGGAGAGTAACCTACAGTGCCTTACAGGAGAGAGTCTTGGCAGGAAGTCAGTCATTTGTGGGAAGTTGTGAGTACTCATGGCATCGTCAGACCACCAAGGAAACAAGGACCCCACAGACACCTCCCGACCAGATGGAACGCCGTCCCCTGGTACATCTTGCCCCGTCCACAGCCACGCTGCTGAAGAAGCAAAGCAGAATGGCTTGAGGAAAGCCCTGGTCAGACATCGAGACTACGTCAAAATCTCAGTGCCTGAAGGAAAGGGCAACCGTTTGCCCTCAGAATGGTGGAAGACGTTCATCTCTTTGTTTTATGCTGTTTTGAACCTGGTTTTGACCACGGTTATGATCACAGTGGTTCATGAGAGAGTACCACCCAAGGAGAGCAGCCCACCTCTGCCGGATAAGTTCTTTGACTATATAGACCGCGTGCAGTGGGCATTTACAGTGACTGAGGTCAATGGAATGGTTCTGGTGTCTATATGGTCCGTTCAATTGCTCTTTCACAGATACAAGTAAGAGACATCACTCAACATTCTACTGATGACATTGTAGCCTGTTAATCAGCTCTGTTAGATTACATTTGATGGATTGTTGATGTCATGTTTAAGATGATGTAGAGCGAAGTGAATGAATCGTCTTGAGGGCACTTATAAAAATAAATTTTGCATTGAAGGAATAAATCTAATGAATATTATCAAGCCATTTTAAGGCACAAAAATGGTATAAAATTAAAGTCACTTGTAATAGGATCTTAAACTTCTGAAGATGTTGTTCATCAATTTCAGGTTGTCAAATAAAATAAAATAAAATTAATGCATTCAGCAGACGCTTTTATCCAAAGCGACTTACAGTGCATTCAGGCTATCATTTTTTACCTAACAAAATATAATTTATGTGTATTATATGAGGTATAGCATTGATAAATCAACAAAATCAAATAAATTGAATTATTTACTGGTCCTTCTGCTGTCCTGCCAGGAAGGGTCCAACTGATGTTACTTCTTACATATTTTATATTATTACACAGCTACATATTAACAACTTACACAAAGAAAAAAATAATAATAATAATAATAAAATGACTGAACAAAATGATGACAAGATGTGTGACTATTATCAAATCTAATTTGTTATCACAACATGTGATTTGTATCGTAGTTTATAAAAAACAAAAAGGCTTTGTAAGGATCAGAAATCCCATCCTAACCCACATCTGTTTAATGATGACAAAAAATGAGCTTTGTTTTTATTTTTCTGTTCCATAAAGGGCTATTATAGCAAGACGATATTTCTTCCTTCTGGGCACATTGTACATGTACAGATGCATAACCATGTACGTCACCACTCTACCCGTGCCTGGCATGCACATGGTCTGTGCACCAAAGGTAAACACCAATTAAAAAAAAAAATTCATATATTATTTATTTTTTATTTTTTTCAGCCGTTTCAGCCTCTTTCACATGATCCCCTCAGGATCTTATTCCTAGATAATCTTAGATAAGCAAATGCATTTGGCTTCTAAATCTGTAATATCCTCATCCTTCCTCAAGACAAACATCGCAGGCTTTACAAGGCTTCAGATTCTATCAGTTTATGGATAGAAAACTTTTTTTTTTCAATTCATGAATCATGTCACCAACCACTCATCTTTCAGCATTCAATATCCTCACTCATTTCTTCTCTCCTGCATCTGTCGTTCAGCTACAAGGAGATTCCCAGGCCAAGCTGCAGCGTGTTCTGCAGTTGCTCTCCGGCGGTGGATTATCAATCACCGGGTCTCATCTGTTGTGCGGCGACTTCCTGTACAGCGGCCACACAGTCATTCTCACGCTCACGTACCTCTTCCTCAAGGAGTGTATGTCACTTTCTCAGATGGCTGACTTTATTTTAAGACTCAAATACAAAGACTGTCTGCTAATTACAGACTTGAGGTCACTGTAAGCAACTTTAGATTCTGTTTAGACACTGAGACACTTGCTGACCATTCATTTTACAGGTTCAAATGATTGATAACTGAATCTTGGTTTCTCTCTAGATTCTCCTCGTTCTTTCTGGTGGTACCATCTTCTGTGTTGGCTAACGGCTGCTGTGGGTGCCGTGTGTATCCTGGTGGCCCATGAGCACTACAGTGTGGACGTGGTGGTGGCGTATTTCATCACCACCCGACTGTTCTACTGGTATCACACTATGGCTAATCTGCAGGTACATATATCAGTAATACGAAACAATAGAGATGCTTCATTAAGGCTTTTATTAAACGAGGATTTTGGTGGTCTTCCTGTTATTTTAAAATACATTCTTGTTCGCATATTTGGATCTATTTTCATTTTGCACGTAGATCTTTTTGACCTCCAGCCTCATGTAGACAACTACAAACACACACATCTGAAACCACAGCGAAGCTCTCAGCTCAAGTTGCAATTTAGATTCAGGGTGTCATTAAAGCCAAGGCAACAAAAAGGGCCCTAAGCCTTTTACTGTGAGTGTTTACATGACTCAGTACACTGAGAATATCCAAATCCATTAGGCCGAGCATCTGAGAAATGACTTCCTGATTGTGGTAAAGTGCTGCACATTCGATTGAAGCCCAAATAGATATTTTAAACAGGAAAAATCCTTTTAAACTATCAAAACATCATGTTCATACTGTTACAAGCAAAGCAGCCTATGATATCAAAACTGTCATATGCCAGTAAGGATATTTATGGTTGTTAAAATGCATCGACAAAATAATAATAATAATGAAAACGGAAATGCTTATTTGTTTGATGGTTGGTTTTGATTAATTGAATTCCTCCTAATTATGATTTAAATTCATATTTTCCTTTTTTCTTCAGACGTTAAAGTGTTCGCCGAACAACTACCTCACTCACACCTGGTGGAACCCCGTTTTTAACTTCTTTGAGAGGAACGTTCAGACCCATGTGCCTTGTTCTTTCTGCTGGCCGATCACATGGCCGCCTGCCTGTCTGAAGAACCCCTGTAAGAAATATTCCATGGTGCAGAGCGGCCGGGAGGAGTGACATTGTGAATTCATCACAATGCCTTGACCAGCATGTGGAAATGTTTTCGATTTCGCTTGTGGCTATGTCAGTGTTTACAGCATACCAGAGACCAAAGACTGTTTGGCTATTGTTGCTAATTACATCTCTTGTAACGTTGGGCCAAACATAACAAAAATACTGTAAAACTCAGATTATTTGACAAGTCATTGTTGATATTTTTACATTAAATTATATTCAGTCTGTGTGGCTTTTTAAATAAACACTTTAGTAATTATTTGAAGGGAATACTGAAAATGTTATAGTAGGATGGGTTTTTGGAAAATCTCTTGCTTTCCGTCAAAACAGATCTATTAGTTTGTGCATGCTTCTTAGTTGTCATATTTTTCCTTGTCTGTTTATTTAATTGTCCTCTTAATATATATTTGTCATAAAATGTGTCGTTCATTAATTTAATACACAATTTTATATTAGAAATGCATGCATTCTTTTTCTAATGATTCACGCCAACTGTTATTTCAGTTTCTTTTATTTTTATTTTCTGTGTCTTAAAAACATAATGACATTTTATGGAAATAAATGGTTTACAATAATACCTAGTGTACCCTGTGTTGTATGAAATTTATAAACACTTCTTTATATATATAAAAAAAAGTTTATGCAATTACCAATGTTACAAAAAGGAAATTAATCCATAACTCTGAAGATGTGCTCAAACTATAACTTTTTAAATGTTGGCGATATTTAATAACTGCTTATTTATAGAACAGAATTCTGCATTGCTGCTGTTTTTCTCTCATTTTCTAACACAGCAGCAAATTCTAGTCCAACTGAATGGGTGGAAACCTGTATTTATACAGTCTGTCTGTGGTGGAGCGCAACACTGCTGTCCATCAAACTCATCAAGAATTATGTAAAATCACATTTTATTTATTTGAGATGTTATGATAGATCTCTAATTGTGTTAATTAATTAAACAATTATTATTTAACAAATATAATATTTGTATAATAAATTGTGCCTGAAGATTCGCAAAGAGTTGGCAAAGATGGCCTGTCACGGCGCGGTAGAGACGGTGCCGTGGAAGGAAGCAGAACCTGATTTTACCAAGTGAGACATGTTCCTGGGACAACACCTTTGTTGACCCTGGAAAAACATTGTGATTAACCAATCAGATTTGAAGAACCAGTTTATAGATTTTGTGAAGTTTACGCTTACAATCACTGTTAGGTGCTTGTACATCAGTGTCATTCATCTATCAGTTCCTCTGATTTTAAGGATCACTCATGTTGGGTTAAGGTTAGGTTTAGGTGTGGGGATATGGTCAAGACTACATTTTTTGATTAAAATGTTGTTCCAGGGTCAACAAAATATGTTCACCTAGGAACACATCTAACTCAGCAATATCAGGACGTGCTGGAAGGAACAAGTTCAGGGTCCAGATGCAGGGAAGATTCACTTTAATAAGAACGAAAACAAAAGGCCAACACACTGTGAACACACACCCAGAACAGTGAGCAGCCATTTATGCTGCGGCGTCTGTGGAACATTTGGGGGTTCGGTGCCTTGCTCAAGGGCCCCTAAGTCGTGGGATTGAGGGTGGAGAGGGAACTGTACATGCACTCCCCCCACCTACAATTCCTGCCAGCCCAAGACTCGAACTCACAACCCTTTGATTGCCAGTCCCACTCTCTAACCATTAGGCCACGACTTCAAAAGTGTGTGAGAGTATGTGACAGTTGTATCGAACTAGTGACCAGGTGTGTGTGTAAGTGTGCGAGTGGGTGACACAGCTGTGCAGAGTGAAGGTAATGAGTCCGGGAAAATGGAAGTGGCGCCCTCTGGAGGTTAGAGGGAGGAACACCGGGTCACCGTCATCACAACTTATACTGTTCAGTATAATTTTTGTCATTACACAAAAATAGTTAATGCAGAGATTGACCAATAGCTGTATGGTGATAGCTGTATGGAAACAGCTGTATGGTGATGTGACACAAAACTGATGTTAATAATAATAAATTCTAAATAGAATACCAATCTGCATTTTACAGCACCCAAGTAGCAATTTTGGGAGCATGCCATGATAGCTTGGAGCCTATTTTTGTTAAATCATATTCAAAATTTATACTGCAGGACTTTGAGACCATCTATACTTTGTATTTATGAAATAAAGATATTTTATGAAAGATATTTCTGTTACACTACATTTGTTACACACCTTTTCTTACTTAACAGTTGGACAAAAACAAGTGTTAAATGAGTATACAGATTACATCTACAGTAATTTTATACAACATATATTTTATGAAAATATATAAATAAAACCTAAATCAATGTATTTACAAGTTTTTAATATTTTCAAGATCAAAGTGAGATTTTAATCAAAACTTCCAAACTGAATTTTTTGGCTTTCCTTGCAGGCCACAAATTGTTGAGCTTTTTTTTTCTCTCTCTCTAATTGATCAAGTTTTGATCAGCAACACTATTCAGCCTTGTTTGTGTCATGGTACTACGAAGCCATGTTTTTAGTTTCCTGAGATCACTGAAACTTCTCTCAGCTTCTGCGGAGGACACGGGAGTGACAAGAAGCAGCCGGACAAGTGTTTCCACCTTAAAGAGACTGGGGACTTCTGGACACATCCCCTGAAGGATGCTAGCTGCTTCACTGCTGGACTGCATGTCATGCTTTGATCTGAACATTGCCAATTGTGTGTTAAGCGATATTTTGTCCAGTTCTGGGTACATTTGTACCCCATTATTGACCACCCCCGTCCAGATTCCTTGGCTTCAGCAACCCTTCCTGCTCAAAACGTTCTCTGAACTGAATATCCACAACATCAAGCACTTTGTAAAACTCCATTTTTTAATATTTCAGATGGAGATACCTATTTACACAAGGTGATGTCACATGGACTACTTTGATGATGTTTTTCTTACCTTTCTGGACATGGACAGTAGACCGTACACACAGCTTCAATAGAGGGAATAAGAGCTCTCAGACTAAATCTAAAATATCTTAAACTGTTTTCCAAAGATAAACGGAGGTCTTATGGGTTTGAAACAACATGAGAGTAAGTTATTAATGACATAATTTTGCTATCTGGGTGAACTAACCCTTTAAAGGTTTAAAATATTGTGTCATGTGTTTAGTCATTTCTGCAGTCATTGTTTTATCAAAAACATGAATTGGCATTGGCAGGAAAAGAATGCATTTCAAAGACAAGCCTTTAGTAAATATAGTGGGTTTGATTATCTCTGTCAATCATATGTAACAGATGTTTATTTGGTCATAGTAAAACGGTTTCATGTTGCAAGGTAACCTGGTTTCTAATATGACTTGTAGCCATAGATGTCGCTGTTTCATCATTTATTCACTCAGTTCAGTAGGATAGGTTCAGTAGTAGGTTCAGTAAGATAGCAAAATATAACAGCAAGTGACATTTATTGTATAGATCCCATCATTCTGTGGCCACTGTATGCACATGATGTATATAATATAATCTCGGGTTCATTCAAATGCTCTGTGCTTCATTTTAACTTTTGGCGCTTGGATATTTTCTGACTTCTGCAATGTGGTTTTCTGATGGCTTCTGAGTTTCTTAAGTTACATAACCGAAAATCCCAAACTCAGTGTCCTCGGATACCCTTTCTGTGGACTCTCTTCACATTGTGTCAGAAGTTTGCCTTATGAAGAATTCATGAATATATCTTCAGCTCTCTGCAATGTCCAATAAAACCGCACGTTTCTAATTTAAGTTTGCATGCAGGTTTTAAGGACGTTGGGAGCTTAGATCATTTATCAATGAAATGCAAATATTAAAAACCTTCATTGATCTTTTTTTTTTCAAACAACCTAATTTTACATCTCAGAAATATGAACTCTTAATCGTTAAAACGTCTAAATTCATTTTAAAATGTATTGTCTAATTGCACCAAACAAGATATTACACCAAGTGAAGGATGCAAACAACTGATTTCCGAGCATTTCTCAGAATAACTTCACTTTTAACTCGACTCTTTCCGGACGACGAGGCTTTTTTGGAAATTCTGTCCGTGTGAACACTTCATGGGAACAGCGGAGAGTTTCCTGCTTCAGAGTTTTCCATATCAAAAAGCTCTTTTTCTGATTTCTCCTCATATTGATGTTTGTTCTGTGGGTTTCTGCCAGGTGCCCACGGAAGAGAGAGCAGACCGCAGGAAATGACACGCATCTGAGCAGCTGGAGTGAGTAAATGACATCACGAGCGAGGAAATGAGCTCTTAGAAAACACACAGCTGCCTGTCTGTTGTGTGCGGGACAGGACACGGGGTTGTTGTTTCGATCACAACATTGTGACGAAGTCAAAACAAGTCAAACTTTTATATTACTGTATTTACATACGGTCATGATTATACTTTGTAATGATATTAACGTAATTGTTGATTTTCTGAGTACTATCCACTTCCACAATAGGCTAGGCTATGTGAGAAACAGTTTATCATTTTAACTGGACTTTTTAAACCTGGGTGAAAGTTAATGTTGTGTTTTAGATTAATTTGACCTAGGCTATTTAATATCCGTAAATGTGTTTGAGATCAAACAAATTGGAACCTTGTGATGATATTAGCCTATATACAATATCGCTATGCCTTATAATAAGCTTGCAATCAAATAAAAATAAAATAAAAATGGGCTAATAGAGATGGATTTAAAATGCATGAATCGTGGTAATTTTTAAATTAATATTTAATTTAAAAACACTGTTTAGTGCTTACATTGGTTTCATTTTCTTTGTATCCCTTACGAAAATTAACCATGAGTTTACTAGCCTAATTTGATAACCACAAATTAACCATGGTTAATGGTTAACCATGGCCCCAAAAAATAATCATAAACCCATGGTTAATTTTCGTAAGGGACTGTTGCTATTGTGCAATATACTGTAATATTAAAAGCTCATCTAGTGGGTAATTTAGTTATTTATAATTACACTTAGCCTACCTTATTTTAATGCTTATTTAAGAGGAAATAAAATAACTTATTTACTGCAGCATTCAGCATTTAGTCCATGAGAAATGCTCTTGAAACATCAATATGACGAGATCATGTGACAGATTCAGTATTTTCTGCTAATGTCCATTCAGATAGTTTAGTATGCTGATACTGTCGGTTAATGCATCGGATTAATTTATTAACCAGTAATGCCGGATAGCTGCGCGAGACAGTAGCGCTTTGATTTCATTTTCGTCCAGTAGATGGCGCCCTACAACAAACATTGGCCAGTTAAATCCTACTGTTACACATCTATTGTCACAGTCAGACGATACTAACAAAAAGACAAACATGAGCACAACAGCCACAGAAAAGGGTCGAAACAACCCTTATTACACAGTTTAGTTGTGAATTATATAGGAAATTACAATCATTTTATTAAGAACTACACTTTATTATTTAACTCTTCACAATCCGGTTTCAATATTAGACCGTCTTCATATGGGTTAGGAATTTATTACAAACACCAAATGCCAATAACTCGCCAGAAAACACATGATTGTTGTATTTGATGCGTACGGTGGCACTTTTGTACAATAAACATCGACAGCAACTCGATGAGTTTTACTGATCCTGAAATCAACCTACATGTAGTATGTTGTCATAATGCATGTTTTTTTTTAAAGCCACTATGTATTTTTAGAGCCCAAATGTAAACATTTGTAAGGATAAAAATGAATGGCCATTTTTTTTTATCCTTTTTTCCTTATTATCATGTACTTAAAGCTGCATGAATATTCAAATGCATATTAAAATGAACACCGAGGTACAGTAACTAGCTGTATTTTATTTTACAGTCTTTTGAAGTTTCCTCTGAGATCCAAAGGATATATTCTATCATTTCTAATGCTTCTTGTATAGGACGTAGAATTGCATTCTCTACTTACAGTGATAAAACATTTCAGGTGTATATAATAAAATGTAAAAGAAAATAAGAAACTACTGCAATCATTTTCAGTCAAAGATGCCTATTTATTTTAAAAAAAGACATGAAACAGTTCGAATGTGACCACTTGGAAGCAAAATGCTACACCAAGTTAACGCTTCAAAATAGGACAATGAATAATAAAAAATAAAACAAATCTGAAAATGCTAAAAGAAAAAAAAAAGTGGAAATGTTTGCATGGAATAAACATGGTAAAGACCATTCTATTACCTACCAGAGAGACAGAGGTACATTGCAATTAAAGAAAGACTGCCAAGTGCTGGGGTAAATATATATAGATATATATCTGCTTCATTTGTCAATTTAGATCAATAAAATATAGGCCTCTGGGTACCCACTCTTTCACCTCTGTCCTAATGTTGCCTGCAAAAATACCAAGAAAAATGACATCCAGACATCTCTTTTTAAAAAGTACACATTGAGCATTATTTTACATCTGCGCAAGACTGAGAGGTCAATATCCAATACAAATAGTTATCAAAAAGAAGACTTTCAAATGTTATTTCTGCAAGATGCTTCAACAAGAAAAATGGCTTTCCTGTCTCCAAGAATCTTTTTCATATACCATTATATATATATATATAAAATAATGTTTAAAAAAATCACTTAAAATATACACCGAGAAATCAAAATAAAGAATAATACAAAATAAAAAAAGCATTCAAAATAAACTTGAACCCAAGATGTTCGAGGAGAAAATCAAAACATTGATCCTTTTTTGCACCAATGTGTCATAATGCAAAACCCAACCTACGGATAAATTGTTTCCAGGGAAAGGTGTGATCCTTAAAATGTTGCGATACAACGCCGTGAGGTGTGTCGGGCCCCCGTGTTGCTACATTTTTGGGGACACAAAAGGAAGTGAGGGAGTGATGTAGTGAACACACAGAAGACAGAGGTGCCAAATAACTTAGAATAACTTAGGAACAGGTGTAGGAATGTATGTGTTTGTTTACATGTGGCCATATGTGCCCTTTACAAGCGGTCGAGGAGCATAATCAGTGCAACGCCTTCGGCTTGGGGAGTGAATTAAGGACAGAAAACAAAAAGGAGGGTTCAAACGAGTATTCACGGGTCTGTGTGAGGGCCTGTGTTGGTGATTGTCTGTTCTCAGTTCAACGTCTCTACAGCAGCGCCTGCAGCCGAGGAGCAGATTCAAGGACCGGGACCCTCTGGAGATTCCGCAGGGGTCAAGAAGTGTCGGAGGGGTGAAAGGTTGAGGAATCTAGCAGGCCTCCATCTCTAAAAGGGGGCCTGTAGCTGCGGCCTTAGCTTTGCAAGAGGAAAAAGAAGTCCGTTTTCCTCCTGTAGAACACCAACGGAAAGAAAAACATGGTAAGTTGAATAATCTAATAAAATGTATATGTATATTCAGTGTGCCACAGTTCTGTTATGGATCCCAATGACTTTAATTGTATTGACAAAAACAGCTGAAATATTTCGAAATATTTAAATCAGTTTAATCCAAATGTCTAATTTATAGTGACAGTTCATAGTGTACGGTCTCTAAAACATTGTGCATGAAAAATTGCCTTTGAAAACATGTGACAGAAATAAAACCTAACAAAAGCACTGCATTGTAATTTTAATTTTTTAATTTTTACTATGCATTGTAATTTGTATATTGCACATTAGGACATTTAGAGCAAAAACAGACTGCAAGCTTTCAACAAACTGGCACACTCAAAAATGACCCAGCATTCCATTTTGAAAGAAAAAAAGAATCCCGCGTCCAACATTAATCACGAATCGTATTCTCAGAAACCCAAAGTCTTCCATCTCAATCTGTTTGTCCAATCTGAATCCCTTTTGAAATGTGAAATATTAAATGTTACAGGCTCTATTTTGGTCGACAAGCTGTATGGGGCTATTTCAGAAGTGCATCAAATGGAATTCTTGATCAAAGTGAGAATCAGGAATACAAGAGCAAACCTCTGATGGATAGAGCGAGAGATGGAGAGAGAGAGAGAGATGGATAAAATGCCACACTAGTAGTGGGCTCCTCTCTGGAGCGGAGGTCGAACGCAACCTTTTTCTGCGGGATGTCAGTTTTGCTCCACAACTCCACCCTGGACCACTTTCACACATAAATACATTCGTACACTTGTATGGAAGGCTTTACCACATGTGGATGAAAGGCAACTCCTTTTCCAGGGAGCGCTGACCCTGGTGCCGAACCAACAGAGAGAAAGAGAGTCACTGAATAAAGTGAGCGGGGGCGCTTTTATTTACTTCCCCTGCCCACCCTTTTCATCCTATGAACTCAAAGCTTCCCTGTGCCCTGCGCCCCCTTCCTGGAGAGCGTTTTCCTTCCCAGCCGCAGATGAAAAAGCCTGGCATGCTTTCCTGCCTTTCCCCGCCAGCCTCCTGTTGGAAAGGGAGGGGGTGCGTCGGGGTGTTTGGAGAGGTTAGGACGGTGCCGTCGGGCCACGCTTTATAACTCCACTCCCGTACAAACGCAGGGATTCAAGAGCTACTTCCCATTCGTGCTGTGGAATGCCGAGGCCCGCCTTGCAGGAAATTAAACACTCCTCTGTATTCGAGGGCCAGCCGCTTTCAGTGCTTCTCTTCGGCTCGGCGGTAGCTCGGCGGTAGCTCGGCTGTTCTTTGAAGTGTGGGAGGTTAAGATAACAGGCATGGCCCTGTGTCACTCAATTGGCCTGTTCACCTCTTGAGGCAAATCAAAAAGCCTGCAGCTGGGACCAACACATCTTCCTTCCTTCGGTCTAACCCTTCCCTTTCCCTCTAAAACCAGAGAAGGTGGCTTTAAGTGCTCAGTGAAAAAGAAAAAACATTGCTCTAAAAAATTGGAGAAAATGTGCTTCGTTTTATGTTTGCCGCTAAATTTTGTTACCAGCAGGATCTGAATGGCCTGTTTGTAGCTCAAATTATTTCTCTTTCTGCATAAACAAGTACAAAATATGGGGGGCTGAGAAAAGAGTGTTGAATTTGTTTGTTTTTTAAATAAGTAAAAAAAAAAAATACATGCCAGCACAACGACTTTTAACGACTTTTTACTTTTTAAGATAGAAATACAGTTAAAGCCTTTTTTTGGGCTTATATTTTTATGTAAAATACATTCTCTAAAAAGGCTTCAGTTTTGCTTTTCAAGCTAAATATATCTTGTTTCAAGATTTGTTGGCTGGAAAGTTGGTCAAAAAAAGCAAAACATTTTTTTTTACATTTATTTATTTTTTAGCAGTGCGCCTATAAAATCAAACAAAGGATGTGCGAAAGATTCCTGTGTTTGAACAACTTGACTTTGATTTTTAAGTTGATAAACTCTTGCTACCCCTCCATAGGTCAGGTGGAGTAAAAAACAATCAAAAGTGTGAATTGTTGAGAATTAACAGTCGGAAAAACTAAGCGTACAGGCTTTTTTAGAAAAGCAGCCGTTTCTGCAGACACTTTGCTATATGTGAGGAACCAGAGAAGCGTTACGATTAAAACATTGGCCAGGAAAGAGAGTACAGATTAAGAGCCCGAATCTGCTTTGTGTTAAGCCTAGTCAGCTGAAAAGGTCCACTTTCACACCAAACGGACTTTGGACCAGTGACCTTGTGTTGTAGCACTTGGCTTCATGTCTGGTTTGGCAGCGTCCTTCAAGGAGTCCATAAAAATTCAACAGGCGCTATAACCAATGATCTGCTACGAGGACGACGGGATAAAAAAAAACCTGGCCTGAGTAATAAAAACAGCACCTGGATGAAAAATCTGATTTAAACAAACCACTTCGTTCAGTCAGCACTTCCTTTGGCCCTGAGACAGTAACATTAAAGAGGGGGGAAACTCCTACACAATTACGTCTGTATAACTGCAAAGCAACCGCAGTTGGGTCTTCTCTCCTGCGATCTCTCTTCCGCTTTCTAAAGAGGCTGAGGAAACAAAGTTCACAAAAGTTTAAATCTCAGGTGAGGGACACAAGAAGGGCGAAGGCTTGGTATTCCAATGGAGACCGTGAGAGGGGTCTGCTAACATCTAAGGAGTAGTGGGATGAGAGCCCGGGAATGACGTGCTTCTGCAAAGCCTGAGCTGCAAGCCAGGGCGGCACTATTAAAGAGCACAATGACTGCTCCCCTCCTCCGCCCGGCTGCTTCAAAGGCCCCGCGACCGCTCGCAGTCGGGGGAGGGAGCAGAGGGGGAAAGAGGAGCAGGGGTTCCGCCTGCTTTCACAATGGGAGCCAGATTTACTCCCTAGGAGAGGAACTCCAGCAAAGCACAGACAGACGATGGCTGGGGTGTGAAAGAGTGAGAAAGAGAGGAGAGGAAATGTAGTGGACACCACATAGTTTACAGATTCCCTCGCTGCTTAGATCCTGAAACCATCCGGCAAAAGATTTAAATGAAAGATCTGATTGAGGCGATTCGGATTTGCATATTGAATTCAACCATTTGTGCAAGTTTTTTTACTTGTACCCACATACAGGCAAAACTCCCAGACTCTTTTTATAGAGTTGTCTCTTGGCAGCAAAACATGGAAGGAAACCTCTGGGTTTCCGCTGCCCTCAGTAATATTAACCAGTTTATCATAGGTGACTTGTACTCTTTTCCAGGGTTTAGAATAGAGTCATGCAGAATTGAACTGAGAATGTCTTTTAAATTCCAATTCAGCCTATTAATGCAAAATTTGCTATTTCAATTTGAATGGAGAAGAATAAACATTATTTCATTTTTACTGAAGTAAAAACTTTTGAATTTTGAAAGCGGAGATAGATGACAGAGACAGAGATAAAGAGATGCAGACAGACAGAGAGACAGACAGACTGACAGACAGAGAGAGATAGAAATACAGACAGACAGAAATACAGACAGACAGAGAGATACAGACAGACAGAGACAGATTGACAGACAGACAGACAGAGAGACAGACAGACAGACAGACAGAGAGAGATAGAAATACAGACAGACAGACAGAAATACAGACAGACAGACAGAGAGATACAGACAGACAGAGACAGATTGACAGACAGACAGAGAGATACAGACAGACTGACAGACAGAAATACAGACAGATAGACAGAGATACAGACTGACAGAAACAGAGAGAGAGACAGAGATACAATTTTTCCCGGGTTGAAAAATGTGACCCCTTTCACACTGCCAGTGATTTCCCGGAATGTGTATATAATGTACGAGCTGAAAACGCTAAGCACGTTAAAGTTCCTTTAAACTGGCGAACGATCTCAGCTTCAGTGCCGATAGTGAGGAGTTAACTGATCTAGAACGTCGATCTTCCTTCAAAACACCCAGTAAAAAAAGTTGTGCGACAACGTGTGTCATCATTACGACACGCCATTAGTTCTGGCTTTTGTTCACACAGAGCTCGTTCCAGGATTGAAACCGGCAATGTTACTAATCCACCGACCCGGGATCAATCCTGAGACGTGTTTGCTTACACAGAAGGCGACCCAACAATGTTCCAGCAATTTTCTGGGTCCAATGTGCGGTGTCAAAGGGGCTACAAAGATATAGACAGACAGACAAACAGACAGAGAGAGATACAGGGACATAGACAGAAAGACAGAGGCAGATACAGACAGACAGAGAGATACAGACAGACAGACAGATAGATAAACAGATAGATAGATGTGAGGAAGAATAAAAATGAACTGAAACTAATGTGTATTCATATTAACATAGAATCTTATGTTAACTTTTTATTTATTTTGTTTGTTTTACAATTTTACAAGTTCTTGTTTGAAAGTTTTGGTGAAAAGAAATCTTAAAATTCTATTTCAACTTCCTGTGGCCAATTCAGTTCACATTAAACACGTTATAATGAAGTGAAAATTCTTTTAATTCTTCCCAACCCTGACTCTTCTAGGTATCCTTTTTTTTTTTTTTACAAATCCAATTCAGGTCCAAACCTTTTCAATCCAAATCTGTTAAAGCAGCCCAAGGCACACAGTTCCAGCTTACTCCAAATGAAATGGGTTTTTAGATACAAAGGGTATCAGTGATTCTGCTATTCATGGGGTTGAGGCAGAGTGGACATTAAGAAAAGACAAGGCGCTCTCATCAGCACACAAGGGACTTTTAGTTGTTCTCTCATGTTTTTCATCAAAGGCTGACATCTGACTTCTGGCCTCACTCATCAGAGACACAGAGCTGGGTAAAGATGACCCGATTCGGGCACAGCTGTCCAACAGCACTTTCTTCACAGAGAAGGCCATGAACTCCACAGTGGCCTGTACCTCCAATGATTTCCCAAACTGGTCCCCACTATTGTCAACCTCTGGAACACTGAAAGCTTTCAAACCTTCAGCCGACCACTCCCAATAGAACGGCAAACCTCAGAGAGGGCCTGCCAACATCATTAAACTTGGGTGAAGAATGCAGTCGATATAAAAATCAAAAGTGAAACACAGCAGAACAGTTAGCGTAACAAAGAGTCAATGTCCAGGTGGCAACAAAGCAGCATGTTGAAATGTGCCAGACTGTGGTGACTCACAACCTTGGCTTCTTTGAATGACTAAGACTACATCTCAAGAGCTAGTTTTCATTAAAAGACCACCATTGTTACAATGCTTTCCCCAGTTCCCAATGAAAAAAATGCACAGTGGCGAAAAAGTAACAGCCCGGAGGGCATGTGTGCTTCAGCTCAGATAACAATCTCAAAGTCGGCAAATCACAAGGGTTAGTCAGACAAAAGCTCTCACAGCTAAATCTGACAAACAGACACAGTTGAGAACAAGAAGAGGATGTGGAGATGTTGTACGTGCAGGAAAAGTGGGATGTGTGAGGAAGAGCATTCTAGAACCTGAAATTATTCCAATGTACAGTTTTATTTCAAAGACTATGCGATTCAAACTTTTGAATTGTAGTGTGTATTTAATACGTTTAGTCCTAAAATGTTATATTAAAAGACATTTCTAAAAAAAAATAATATATAAAATAAAAAAAAGAAGAAAAATTTCTCTAGTTTTATGGTCTTTTAAATGCGTATTTTAACTGGAAAAGCTGCATTTTTTGTTTAAAAATATTTAGGTGCACACTGTATAATTCGGAAGATTTGGAATAAATATAAAAGACAAATGTAATGTTTCTCAGTCTTTTGGAACTGCATAAATGGACACGCTGTGGCAATATCCTCTGCTTCATGTACTGTATATTATCATGCTCTGTTGCTTCAAGTGAATTTCAATTGGATATTTTAACTGGAAATGCTGGATTTAACTTTTCCCCCATTGTTGCATGTTATTATGATCCTATCCATTATCAAAAAATACAATCACTTTATTTTATTTTTTTATATTTCATATTATATAATTTATAAGATTAATAAAAAAAAAGACAAAATTGCTGTTTCTCAGTTAGTCTGATCTGCATAAATTGACAAGCAGTGGCATTTATTTTCCGTTTTATGTATATTAGTTTAAGGCTGCCACGATGAATCAGTAGAGGCATCCATCCACAGTTTGCTTGGCACCGCCAATTATTGGATCGAAGATAGAATGCCTTTTATATGCGTTTTCAAAGCTATTGCTGCCCACAGAAAAAAAAGAAAGAAAGAAGAAAAAAAAAAGTCTGTGAAACAGTCCAATTTGTGTTTGGGAGCCACAGGGTAGTGAACTGATCAACCGTAAAACCTTTGTCTTGTAGGTTTTTGGGTAGGACCAGATTTGTCACATCTGCGCAGTTTTCATGGCAAAAAGAAGTGGAATAATTCTCAGACTTTCACCTGACAGAGAGGATTCTCTTCTGTGTTTAGCAAAAAAAAAATACGTATTTTAGGCCAGTTGCTAGTTTAATCGCTAGAATATTAAAACGCACAACGCAAGCCAAATAAGCTGGCAAGGGCTTCGTTCATTCACAGGGTTGGCTAGATAACACATGGGGGCCATATGGGTGAATGCTAAACGAGTTAGCTTACATCTGGGTCTACTCTTTCAATACCATCCCAGTTTCAGAACGTTCTCGAAAAACTGAAAATGCACCAGTTCAACATGGC